>NC_056744.1:167499450-167539450 GCF_019279795.1 Protopterus annectens | reverse complement strand
AAACCTTCAGCATTTGCTTCCATTTCAGAGAAATAGATGCTAATTGATTGTGGTATGCAGTATGGAGTATTTCCTTTGGACTACTGGGGTGGGGGGGGTAGGGGGAGTAATTTAAGCTGAACTTGTCAGCCAAATGTTTGGCAATGTCTTCCATTTCAGTGTGGGTGATGTCATTTGCAGTAAATGCTGCTCATTGTTGTGAATTTCTCTTGAGGTTACGGACATAGCAGTAGAAAGTTTTGTGGTTGCCCTTTGCTTGAGAAGCTAGTTTTTCTTCAAACTTAGCCACTAAAGTATTAATTAACCCTCTTAGCTGCCTGTTTAGATTGGTCAAGGGGCTTTTAGTATGTATGGCTTTGTCCCTGCTATGTTTGGCCAAGATTTTTTTACTTTTGTTGTATAACTGATTGATATTGTGATTCCACTATGGTGGCTTGTCTTTTGAGTTTGCCTTATCAGGATTCTAGCACATTGTGATGGCAGTATGTGTTTACTGGGATATGGAGGGGGATTTGTAGGATGCAAGGATATGGTACAATACCATGTTTATGGTGAGTTGCACATGTATGAGTTCCAATGGGTCATATACTTTAATTAGTCTAGATGTGAGGTTTGTTTAAGTATAGACTGATAATTCTTTATCTTTAAGTCCCTCCTGTGCAGTGTCTCATCTAAAGGTGTGAAAGGCATTATAACCTTGTATTGCTGGGGTACTCTCCACAAATTTAAACCACATTTCTGTTACTACACAGATGTCTAAATTCTCAAGGGAGGGGGATGCTTGCAGGAATTGGAGTCTCTTGTTAAGAATTCTAGCATTAAGCAGTACCACCTTCATATATTCCTTTGTATGTTCAGTTTAGTCAGGAGATTTATCAGTTTGGGATTGTCTAAAAAAAGGGACTATGTGGGTGGAAAAGGTTTTTTATAATATCCGAAATCCAAGAGAGGCTCCCAAAGCAGCTTGGTCTGTCAAACATGTCCTCCCATGCCATCAAATATTGTACCTCCTTGGACTGATACCTGAAGCTAAGCTAATTCTTAAAAAAATAATTAATCATTTCCTATTGGTAACATGGCATTATCCTTCGAGAAGGTAGTATGCTGCTCACTGCTAGGCTTATACCTGCCATGTAATCAGTGAACTTGATCATATCTAGTAAAAGGAGGTACATCTCAGGTGATTAACACCCACCCAGACTATGACAGAGTTATACCTGTAGTTCAATTACATCTCAGGTCATTAACACCCACACAGAGTATGACAGAGTCATACCTGTGGTTTAATGGCATGTGTGCCTGTGTGACTTGATGGATCCTTGCCCAGGAAAGGCAAATAAATATGACTCTATCCTTACTCAGAATGGTGAGGGGACACTAGGAAATTTGACTGTACACTGGTTTGCCTTAATGGCTAAGCAATGGAGGCATAGGATGACACAGTGTTACTATGTGTAGCTGTGGGTGGTGTTTTAACAGAGTTTTTATGTAATGGCTGAGGACCCTTTCTTTGATTCTGTGTGCAGGAGGTCTTGGTGTTTTAGGAAGTTTGCCTGTAAGTGCTCTAGCATACGTAGTTTTATGTGTAGGGCTTTACCTTGTGAAGTAAGCATGGTGCAAGTATCAGTGACAACCTGTATAGTAATTACCTTTCCATACATGTCAGCATGTCAATAAAAGTAGAAGTCAAAGAAGTCAGTAACACAGAGCTCTTATTTGCATGTGAATACCGACTAAGAAATCAGTAACACAGAGCTCCTGTTTTCATGCACAATACATGTTTTATTACATCTAGGCTATATAATATTATGGGGACACAAGCACATTTGCAACAAGCATAGCCAGAAAACTAAAAATCAACTCAGTCTGAAAGCCCAATCAGGCTATTTTTGGAGTTTACTAATATCAGAATAATAATAAATAGTTTATGATGAATAGAAACTTTAACAATGCATATAAGCTAAACATATGATATAGTTTTTTTTTTAATATTTTTAAGAATGACTTTTTTCAAAGCTGTTTTCTGTTTGGTTTTATATCGCTAGCATGGGGACATGGCCAAAGTTTTTGGCCACTCAAATGATGAAAAGCAAATACAAAGATGACCATACTCAAAAACTTGAAATACATGTTCAAATGTAGCCTTTTTTGTGATGAACTGTCACAATTCTCCTGCTTAAACTTAAATTATGTGTTCTACATAGATAGACCAATAATTTATTATAAAAGTTTATAACCTTTTACTGTTTCAAAAAAACTGTAAAACATGCTTGCCAAGTTGTGCACATTCTTTGTTCAGTTGTCTCATTAACAGATTAAAATATACAACATGACATCACTATAACATCACACCAGTTTGCAACCACATCAGCTATTATTTCTTAGTACAATTTGGACCTGATGCAAAATTATGAGCAACTATGCGTTGATTCTTTGTTAACAAAGTTGGCCAATAAAGAATGTTAATAGACAATGCAAAACAAAAGAGTTCAAGACATGGATAAGGAAACATCAGTTGGTTGCTGTGCAAATAAAATGGTTTCTGTTTCTCAAGGAAAAAGTGTGGCTCACAAACAAAAGACTTGAAACATCTCCTCAGGGTGGCCAATGGGAGGACCTTGATTGTTATTTAAACTACAATTACAACTGGTATTATGATTCTGATGAAGTTTCCTGGAGGGAAATGAAAGCGCTCAATCCTGTTTTTTGTTAATAAACCAAGTGAAACTATATTGTGAGACTGCCTTTATTGGGTACCTGCTGTGGGTGGAGATCATTTTGGATTACTAGTTTATTCTTTCTACAGTTTTCCATCTTTTTTGGTTAATGAGCACACTAATACCTACTCATAATCCGACTATGCAAGTCTTTGACAGGGCTGTCGAACACAATATTTACCAGTTATGCCAGCCTAATAACAAAAACAAAGAATCACTATTATAATCTCACTCATAAACAGATGCAAGCATTAGAATCTTTAAAAATACAATCTTGACATTGTCATTAAAGGTGTGGACAAAGGTGGAGGCATAGTGGTTATGGACACTGCATATTACATTAAATTTATGCATACTCTCCTTATAATGAAGATTGTGTCCCAATTAACAAACTCCTCATGAAAGAAATTTCTAAGCATATAACAGCATGTTTACAAATTACATACATTAATCAATGCATTGATTTGGACCTCTATCAATACATGGAATCTGATTCTCCTATGATTCCGGTTATATATGGCATTCCAAAACTCCATAAATCTCTTACTACTCCCCCTATGAGACCGAATGTATTAGCAAGAGGATGGGCCACAGAGCCCATTTCTAAATACCTTGACACACTATTAAAGAAGAACTTAGCAGCCACGGGTACTATTATTAGAACTAAACCTGACTTTTTACATCAGTTATCACAATGGTCAAGAAAAATTAATTTGACTGGTTGGTACTTTGTCCCCATGGATGTGGACTAGTCATTTACAGCCAAACCTAATGACATTGGTATACAACATGTGAAGGAATATCTCCTCAGATTCTCTGATTATCTGATCACCAAGATAAAACTTTTCTGAGAACTCTTACTTATTGTTTTAACACATAAGATTTTTCTTTCTCAATATCAATTGCACAAGGAAAAGAGAGGCAAAACAATGGGTACTCCAGTCACTAATACATAAGCCAAAATTGTTATGTATCAATGGGAAAGACAACACATTCTTAACAACAGTTTATGTAGTAACAATATAAGATTCTACAGGTGTTTTTCTAATTATCTCTTCCTTATATGAAAACATACAATATTAGAATTTGAGCAGTTTAAGACATATGTGTCTAGCACCACAAATTTCTTAAGGTTTAAAATCCAGATATCCAGATCTAAAATGGCCACTGACCTATAAACACTGCAGTTACTTAGCTCTCCAGATATCAATATAAATAATTACTTAGTCTGACAAAAAAAGTGATCAAGAGAAAAATACAACTTGATTGTCATCAAGACTAACTACAACTCGTAAAAACTACTAGAAACAGAAGAGAATACTGAAAAATAGGAAGATTACCTTTGATATTGCCAGGATTCCTTCACATGTGCCCTGCTTGCTGGCTGACTGAATCACTTGGAGGCCAACTATCTTCTTCCAGCTCCTAAACAACAAAAGAGAAATAATGCTGACTGACTCAGATACCATGGACTCTCAAACTACTAAAACTAAATTTTCAGCACTTATATCTCCAGAAAAATACATTAATACTAAAAGGCCCAGAAATGGGAAGCAACAAGAAGCCAGTAAATCACCCAGTAAAAATAAAACTGATTCTACAAACCTTGATGACCTAAAACTTGCTCTACAATTAACCATTCAAAATTTCTCAGACCAGTTAAAATCTTTTGGGGATTCCATTAATCACATTGCAACCAGAGTGGAAAACTCAGAAGCCAGAATCTTTGAAAATGAAAATAAAATTGAAGAACTACAGAAGGAATCTAAGGCTTACAACAATTCCAGACAAGAAATGCAGCAAAAAATTCTGGACTTAGAAGCAAGATCCAGACTTAATAATATCATCTTGAGGGGTATTCCCAAAGGTATTGAGCAAAACAAACTACTGGAAACAATTCTGGCTATATTTGGGGCTGAACTTGAAAACACTACTGAAGCAAGCAAACAGCAATAGAAAGAGCACACCGAGCCCTACGCCCAACATTAGATTCCACTAAACCAAGATTAGTATATGTAAAACTGCTTAATTTTCAGCATGCGACCAGAATCCTTACAACTGCAAAAGAAAAAAAAAAAAGAAACGTGGTCTGGAATGGCAATAAAATATTTTTTGCCCAAGATCTTCCTCTACAAATTAAAATGGAAAGTCAAAAACTATCTCCATTTTGTAGCTTTTTCATTTAAGGCAGCCATCACTGCTCTTTTATCTTTTTTTTTCTCAATTTTTTTTTTATTTTTCAAATGCATTTGAATGAATTCCATAGTATTTATAAATAACATCTTAAATAACTATGTACACTATTTACATTAGCCAGGCACTATAACAGATCTTAATATAGTGTTTATATCACATTATCAAAAGATGAAAATAGCAAACATTATCTCATCGGCCCCAAAACATCAAAACATGAAAATATCGAACATTCAGAACAGGAAATTTTTTTTCTCATGGAAAAAATTTGCTGCTCCGAAACACATACACACAACACAAGCACATCAAACAAACAGCAACCACACACATACACTTAAATTCCTACATCTAATGCTACACTAAACTAAACATAGACTACTATCTACCCACTTACCTTAACCAAAACCCTAACCCTAAGGTCCGTCACTATTGCACACTCACCTAACCAGTGCCCTAACCCTAACTCACTTAAACCACTCCTAACCCTAAAGTCTGTCACTATCGCACACACGCCTAACCTGCTCCCTAACCCTAACTCACTTAACCCACTCCTAACCCTAACGTACAAACAATCGCACACTTACCTGAACCCAGCCCATAACTTTCCACCACAGTGCTAAGAATAGCGAAGCCACAGAAACAGCCAAGCAAATTCTTTCCCTTTGAAAGAATTTGCTGTTCTGCAGCTTCATTATTCTTAGCGTTCTCTGAATAGTGTTCGATATCAGAACATTCGAAGTTTTAATACTTCAATGTTCTGATATATAGATCCTTAATATATACAGTTACTTTATAAGTATGCCCAATCCATTATCAGAGTGTCTGATCAATTACTGTATAGTGTCAATCAATGATAAGACTTTTCCCCAAGGGTTGTTGATAAATGGCTTTGGATAAATTCGTAGTTCTTTAATTTTAATTTCCAGTAATGCTGTGGTCTTCAGTAGGCTGTAGAAGTCTTCCAAAGTTGGTATTGTATTTGTATTCCATCTTCTTGTTATATATTTCCTTGAAATTGCAAGTATAGTCCATACTAGATACCTGTTTGACCTATTCAAATGAGGACCTTCATTCACATTTAATAATACAAGAACTTTAGTTAAATAAAATGATTCATTAAATAAAGCTTGTAGAAAGTTATTAATACCATTCCAAAATGGCTTAATTTTAACACAATCAAAGAAAATGTGGTTCCAATCTGCATTGTGTACTTGCTCACATCTCTAACATATTCCTTTTATGGAAGAACTCATTTTACTGATTCTGTCTGGGGTTAAGAATGCTCTGTGCAATAATTTCCAATTAAAAACTTTTCAGTATTGTGCAAAGGATGTATATTTTTTCAATAATAAGATATTTATTTTAATATCTTCAGTTAACTGTATTGCGTATCCTTTTGTTATATATTTCCAATATGAGGTTTGTTTTTTTTTATAGTTTATCATATTTTGTAAAATTTTGAAATACTGTTCCCATGTCAGTCATTATATATGATTTCATATATGTATTTCATAATTTAGATATTTCTTTAAATGAAGAATTGTTAATTATTCTGCTTAAATCTTGTGAATATGACAGAATACTCGGTAAAGTTAGTCAGTCCTGTTGTGGAATTTTGTAAGTTTTTTTTTTACTTGCATATCTAAAACTTTTAGTTCTTTGATACATTGTAACCAACAAACAAATCCTTTCTGTTCCCAGGAATTAATAATTTCTCTATATATTTTATGTGGAAAGTTCTTTGTGACTATAAATGGTGTTAAAATATCAAACCAGATTTTTAAATCTATGTTTGCATTAATAATTTTCCTAAATGAGTCAATGTAATAATTAATCATACAAGTTTTAGTGGGTTTATTTATGTTATATTGCATACTAATACATAATATGTGCCATGGTAAATTGTTTTTATCTGTTATTTGAAAATTTCTTTTGTAAATCAAATTCATTTATTGATATTACAGTTAGTAATTCTTTCCAATTTGCAGAGTAATTTGGACTAATCCAGTCTGAGATTGTTTTAGATATTGATGCTTTTATATATGTTTCTATATCAGGAACATTTAATCCTCCCTGTTTCCATGGTCTGATATGATGTATTAAAGCTATTCTGTTTCTTTTGGAAAACCATAAACATTTTATTAGGCATACATTTATTTCTTTAAGTATATTCCTTTCTGGTAACAGTTGTATTACCAAGGCTATATATAGGATCTTGGGCAGTAAAACAATTTTTATTAAGTGTAGTCTATCTTCAAATATTAATATTATCTTTGCTTCAATTTTCCATAGAGATTTTAATTGTATTGATGATATTATTGTAGTTTTTTGAGACTAATTCATTATTATCCTTGCATAACTCAATTCCTAAATATTGTAAGGTAGATTCTTGTTTCCCTATGATGTGATCCCATTTAGTCTGCAGTTCTTTTTTTTATTTAAAATAAAAAAAATAATTTTGTTTTATTGAAATGGAGTCCTGAAGTCATGTGAAATGTGTTAATTAATATATCGAATTCTTCTAATGTCTCTTTTGTTTTAGATAATGTTAGTAATATGTCATCAGCAAATATAATTACTTTAGAACTGCATTGTTCATAAACATCTATTCCTTTGATTTTTACATTGTTACAAATTGAATACGCCAATATTTCAATAGCCAGAGCAAATAGAATCGGTGACATGGGACATCCTTGTTTAGTGCCTTTTGTTATATGTATAGATTCAGAGGTAAAAGGACCTAATTTGACATATGCTAAATTATTTGTATATATATATATATATATATATATATATATATATATATATATATACATACATATATATATACACATATATATATATATATATATATATATATATATATATATATATATATTCTTTAGGAGATGAACAAAGGATGCAGGAAATTCAAATAGCATTAGGATTTTGAATAAATAGTTCCAATTTAGAGAATCAAAGGCTTTCTCTATATCTAAGCCAATTATGAGTGTTTCCTTATTTTCTTTATTAACATAATCTATAAAGAAAATTATCCTTTTAATATCGTCATGCGTGTGTCTATGATATATAAATCCAGTTTGATCATTATTTATTGTTTTGGATAGTGGTATTTTCATTCTTTTAGTTAATATTGTCATAAATATCTTATAGTCATTATTTAATAATGATATAGGGCTATATGAGGTACAGAGGTTTGTGGATTTGTTTTCCTTTAGGATTGGTGTGATTAAGGAATAGCTCCAAGAGGGCAGTATTAAAGCTTGTGACTGAATTTCTGATAGAGTTTTATGGAAGAGGGATATTATCTTTGAAGGAAAAAGTTTATATATTTCCATAATTATGCCATTTATACATGGAACTTTATTATTTTACCCTCGTTTATTGTATCTGTAATTTCTTTGTAGAATATGGATGTTTGCAGATCTAGTTTTAATTTTTCTGGTATTTTTTATATTAGAACATTTTTCATCTAGAGTTAATTGATCAATATATATATTTTATTTTTGGAAATGTTCCATATAGTGATTTCTATAGGCATCAAGAATGTCACCTATATCCGAGAAATTTTTCCCTTTCTTTTCATGGAAGATACTTTTAATGTTATTAGCTTTTGATTGTATTTTGATTCTCATGGATAAATTATGTAGATATTTGGGAGAAGTGGCCAAGGTATTCATTTTTAGTTTTTCTAAAGCTAAGCTCATTTTATGTGTTACAATTTCATTGTATTTATTGTTTAATACTTCTACATTCTTTTTCATCTCCAATTGATTTCGATTTTTTTCAGCTTTTACTGACAAAAGTTTGGATTGTAGATCTAATAATTCAAAATCCCATTCTCTGATTTTTTTTTATACCAAGTTAGGGTTTTACCATATATGTAAGCTTTTAATGAGTCCCATATCATTATTTTATTTATCTCTGTGGTGTAATTAATATCTAAGAAGAATTGCAATTCAGATAATAACCAGGATTTGAACTCTTTAATTGTAGTTATATATGCTGGAATTCTAGAATTAAAGATTCATGGTTTGTACCCATTTTGAAGTTTCAGTATCAATGAATTGAGGTTAAAAGAGGCAGGGAGTGACTGAGAAATTAATGACTTTAGAGTGTAAATCATGGGCAGCAAATATCTTATCTATTCTAGTTTGGGTACCAAATCTCTGATATTGATGGGAAAACAACAAAGATTTATCTTCTTTAAATTTGGAAGTATCTACAAGATTAAATGATTCTACCCACTTGTTTAAAGCTGTACACAGGAATCTTTTATTTGTAGTTTCAGAAACATCAAATATAAAGTTAAAATCTCCTCCTTATATTAAGTTGCCTTTATAATTATTGGAAATGAAATCCAAGTGTTTTCTAACAGTTCCTGTTCCAATGTGGGGGAACCAGTATAGACTGGCTAGGGTCCATATTATGTTATTATATTTAACTATTACTAATACCATAAGGCCTTCTTTATCTTGATACTTATAAATGATTTCTGGGATAATCGCATTTTTTTTCCATAACATTGTTACCCCTTTTGGCTTTGTCTTATAAGTGGATTGCGCCAATATCATATATTCCTTAGGATTCTATTTGTAATTGACATTTGTTTTGAATTGAGTTTCTAGAAAAAATACAAGTTGTGCTTTGTTCAGTTTTAAATATTTCAGTAGACTTGATCTCTTGCTAGGATTGTTTAAGCCACTGGTATTTAAAGATAATAAAGTTAAATCCATCTTAGGTTATTTAGACTATGTATTTTTTTGTTTTATTGGGACTATTAAACATTTTCCTAAGATAACTATAAAGTATATGTTTGAGCTTTTAAAGGAAATTATCAGTTTTATACTTTCAGTGTTTACCAATAAAGTAATGTTTTGGTCAGGCATACTAAAAATGTTTTTGTGAAATAAATTTAAATTAATAAATGTTAACAAAACTAAGATCCGCACTAGCCATGGAATGAAACTCATTCCTAATCTGATGGATAAACTTAAGTCCATCAGATTATCACTCATATCATGAGAATCCAGAATATCTGAGCTCCATAAATTGAATTATCATAAGGAGAATATTTGTAATAGGAATAAACAATATTTATAATATTTTGAACAGATATAGTACTATTGTAGATTAGACAGAATTCTAATGCAATATAAATATCTACTTATTGTATAAGCAATTAATATTTACATGAAAGACAGATGACAAGCAATTCAATCATAGTAAAGTAGGAGGTATCATATATAAAACTTCAGTAAAAGAAAATAGCACACTATTATTTGACATATTCACCCTTACTGATGAAGTATTTCAACACTTATTACTTAATATAAATAGATGGTAATAATATTTATACCGAATGTTTATAATACAATGTATTTTACTGGATAGATCAGTAGTTATATTTCATTGTTTGACAGCATTTAAGTAATCACTTTGTTTGTTGCTAACTTACTTAAAGCATCAAGTTTGTTTTATGTGAACATTGATGAAAGTTAGTGCATTTTAATTATCAGTGCATCCCTCTTTCCCCCCATTTCCTACACAAAGGGATTTTCATATCTGTCATTTTTTATTATAAAATAAGTGAAATTATAGGCTAAAACAACAAATTCACTTATTGTGATTAATGATTACAAGTTTCCTTTCCATATTCATAAATTGCCATTTATGGCATATAATGAAAGTTTTTTAGATTTAAATGGCAACATTCTATTTTGCATAATCAGCAAAGGTTAAACTGAGTGATTATTATTAATTTAATACTATTTGTTCAGAATGTGATTGTTACATTCTGTGACATTCCTAGTTCAGGCTTCTATTGTTTCCCTTTAACAACTTGGTCAGTTTTATGTCATGTATAAAACATTAGTTACCTTGGTAACAGCTTAAGTATTATGTATGGTCAAGATGGGTTACAAAACCACAATTCAAGTTAAAGCAATTATATGACTTGTTATGCACATGTACTTATATGAAAAAAATCATCATGCTTCCTCTTGATGTTCAGTATAGTTTATGACATTTATGACAAGTTAAGACAGTAGTGTTATTATACCCAAGCCCATGTTATTAAATTCTGTCTTTAATATCTAAATTCAGCAGACTGTTTCATCTTATATGACGATTATATAGTTTATGTCTAGATTTACTAAAATCATACATTACAAAACTATTGTGTGTGTGTTTTTTTTTGGGCTGTTGCTTAGTTATTTGAGAGACCACAAGCTGTAATGCTTATTCTTATTATTAGCTCCTTCCAAGCATGTTAAATTATGAGACCCTTCTTCTAGTTTCTTATTTGTTATATTTCCATCCTTACATACACACATATCAGTACTTCAAGCACGGGCAACAATGCCCATCCAGTTTTGCCAGAATACCATTCACTCATTCATGTGATGTGTTTCCAGGCTGTTCTTAAAATATTCAAACCAATATTTGTCCTATCCCATTTTATCAGCCTGTTCCATGCAGTGGCCACTCTGCCAGTGAACCACTCAACAAACCTTCGATTCCCACAGATATTTCCACAAAGGAAATCTGAATACTCTCTAGCACTTCCTGGCAACTGCAAACACCCCTAGAATCAGCTATCCCCATATGCCCAACACATCCGAGCAAGCTCACCTCCCAGATCACTGGAAAGGGTACTGCACAAAACCAAGTGGTCTTAGACTTTTACAATAACCCAGACTTCCACTCTTATGTAAATCCTTAATGTGTTTGGACCAAAATACATTTTAAATATAAAAATTGCGCTTAATTTTTTAAATTTTTATTCTCAAGAATCAACTTAATGAGCTAAATAAAGTGTTGGGGGACCATCAATATGTGTACATGTGGTTTAAAACAGCTCTTTTATTATATATTTTTTTTAAAACCCAAAAACTTCATTGGTGAGAATCATCTCTGAGGATCCTGAGAGCCATTAAACATTATTGTCACTCTGTCTCTGTTACCATAGCAACCTGACAGCATCTGTTTCTGTTAGGGTGTCTATGTACTGCATTCCAGAGGCTCACAATGCACCTGAAGTAAAGCTTCACTTCACTGCAACTTCAAGCCAACATTCCCTCCCTTTCAACAAGGCAGCAGCCAGGAAAAGAACAGAGAGCATACAGATTAAAAAAAAAAATTCCCAACATGCCACCACAACAAGAAATAACACATTCGTCCAGCATTCCCACCTTTCACTCAGCAGTTCTATAAACTATACTCTGCCAAAATATCCCAAATCACAGTTTTATCCACCCCTTCCCCTGAATCTAGGCTAAAACACCAAATGTCTCTTCCTAATACACAAGCATCAGTAAACCTTGATCACAAGCCACAACCCACAGCTTCCCAGAGATGAAAGTGGCAACATACAACAGCTAGAAACTGTAATAAATTATACCAAATCAACCAAAAAGATATGAAAAAGTCCTGGATGCCACGTAGGTTAAAAAATCTTTATAATGTTCACAAAACACAGAGGATGAGCGCTTTTGTCTAATGACTAGACTTCATCAGATAAAACCACTGGTACAAATTACAATTTTTATACAGAAATTCCAATCAAGTTAATTACACTCAATCAACTTTTAAAGAAACATGTATATAACCCTAATACTACCCTGAATAGATGAGACTTGTATTACTAATAAAACTTAATCATATTTTTCTTATAAACATTTCTTACACAATAAGATGTCTTATAAAATAGCCAGAAATTTATATTTAATGTTATAATCAATTAATCAATTAAAAAAAATGAATAAATATATGAATGTATAAATATTTTTATCATAAATTTATGTACAAATGTGTTTGTATATGTTTGTTTAGTTTAAACGTTTTCTGCTTTTTTATACAATACAGGTTTTATACTAATATAGTCATTTAAACCAGGTGGAGTGTTTGATTTACACCTCAGCTGCCATAACAGTTCCTTGTGTAGCAAAACATTTTTTATATCACCCCCTCCCTTGGACAAGTCCCTTTGAACTAGATCAATGATGCCAAATTTAAATCTTATAAATGTAGAAGGGCAGGTTACACTATGTTTGTACAAAGCTCTAGTTTCTTTGTGAGTCCTGATGTCATATAAGTGTTCATAAATACGGTCCTTAAATGCCCTCTCAGTTTTACCTATGTAATATGCACTACATGCAGTGCATAAGGCCATGTAGACCAACATTTTAGACTTGCAACTACCTTTAATAAATCTCACCACACTTTTCTGGCTGTTGTTTAGTGTAACACTTGCCTCACTATATATATATGCACAAACACTACAAGCTCCACAAGGATTAGTAGCCCTGCACTGAATAAATTCCTTGTTTCCTTTTTCAAAAGTTCTCTTAAAATTGTTTCCCACCTTGTATGTAAAAATAGGTTGCTCTCCCACTAACTTATGTATCTCCTTATCAATTTTCATTAAATTCCAGTTGTTTTTAATAATGTCTAAAAATAACTCTGATAACGTGTCGTATTGAATTATACATGCTGCATTATATTTGTTCCTTTCAAGTTTTACAACTTGAGAGATCTGTAACGGTTGACCTAATAAGGCTTTGTATTTAGTACCCCATTTTTTGTAACTTCTTTTAGAATTTCAGTGACCGTTTTTAAGGGATATTCTCTTTCAGTAAAACATTTACCTAGGAAATTAATTTCCCTTTCTAGATCACAAAAGTCAGAAGTCATCCTGGCTATCCTAACTGCTTGACCTTTAATCAAGCTTTTCTTTTGTGCTAACGGGTGATGACTACTATAGTGTAAAAAACTATTGCACCAAGTAGGTTTCCTGTAAATGTTTGATTTAAAACCTGTAGGGGTCTTAGAAATAGTAACATCCAAATAGTTGATACTATATTCATGGTATGAGTGTGTAAAAGAGAAAAAATGTGTACATGAATTTATATATTCCATAAAAAGATTAAGTTCTTCCTTAGATCCACCCCATAACACAAAAATATTGTCCAGAAATCTCAAGTATAGTTTAATATGATTGTAAAAAACAGAGGGAAAGACAAATTTGTTCTCCCATTCTAATAATACTATGTTAGCGTATGTGGGAGCACAAGCAGCTCCCATTGCAATACCGCTAATCTGTTGGTAAAACTCACCTTGAAAGTGAATGTAGTTAGAATCCAATATTATCTCAACTAGTTCTAACACCAAAAGAATACTGTCCCTAGTTAAGGTGGAATGTTTAAAAATACAATCACTAAAGTATTCAAATCCTTCTTTTCTAGGAATACAAGTAAACAAATCCTTCACGTCAATAGTGAGGAAGATACAATCCATACTCCACAAATCTTGGGTCATTTTGCTCAAAAATTCCCATGAATCCTTGATTAAATGGGGAGTTTTGTTGATAATCTCCTTAGTGTGTTTATCTACGTAAACAGCCAGTGGATGTGTTTTAGAGTTCTTTGCAGATACTATTGGTCTAAAAGGGGGTGCTTGTAGCAATTTATGCACCTTGGGTATTCCAAAAATATTCAGAATACTTGGATGCAGTTGTTTTAAGAAATTATATGTCTTAGAATCTATTCTGTTTTCTAAAAGGTATTCTTCAAGCAATGAATCTATTCTGCTATATGTTATATGTATCTGGTTAATGGAGACAGGGGTGTATGTGACACTATCTAATAAAATATTAGTAATAACGTTGTTGTAATCTTCTACGTTGTAAATAATAACCCCCCCTCCCTTATCTGGTTTCATAATTTGTAGGGTAGATTGTGTCTGTAGTTGATGTAACAAACTACTTTCTTCCTTAGTAAGATTAGAATTAACTCTCTGCCATCTGTTTTTAACATAGGTTGCATATAATTCCTCAGTAACAACTTTTTCAAACAACAACAGGGTGGAATGTAGTGGAGGGTTGAATGTACTATGTCTCACCAACGTATCTTCCCCCCTGTAGTTGTTAATGATGGTATCTTTACCCAAATTGAATGTAATATTGAGATTTAATTTTCTTAAATATAATTTCAAATCCACTAACATTTTAGCTATGTCACCATACTGCATTTTTACAAATTTGAATCCCTTAGAAAATAAATTAAAATGTAGTTTAGTCAAGTTGTGGCTAGTATAATTAAAAATGTTGAACCCCTTGTATTCATAAAGTATACCGTGATGGTCATTTAATTGTACTATCTTGTCTTCTTCCCCACTTTTTTCAATCCATAGTTTGTGTCTAAGTGTCCTGGATGTCCTGGGTCTGGTGGAAAGGTGCTCCTGCTCGCTATCCTTTCTGACCTCCTGGGAAGAAAAAAATGACCCTCTTCCCCTCCAAAGAAGTCTAATTCATCCAATGGTCTATGTCTAGTGTTTTCCTCAACTTCTTGGTAATCATTGTCTACAGGCTTGTCAGACACCAAGTTAGTTACTCGAAATCCTCCTTTGTCATAGCCTTTATGTACATAGCCTTGTATTCTGTTACCTCTTTTAAAAGGACCTACATAAACTTTTCCCATTTCATATTGTTTTTTATCTCTGTAAAATTTCTTTTGTTTTGTGAAATAAATATCTTGTATTTTTTTCTCAGTTTTTATCAAAATGTTGTCATATAAACTCTGATATTCTGAAAATAATAAATCATTTACTATGTCAGCATTAAGTTTACTTGTTTCTGTAGTCAGAGTCTGTAAAAGTGCTTCATTACATTTGATCATACATTCAATAAGACCCAAACCACAAGTATCAAAAAAACTATGAAACATTTTACTGTTAGCTTCTGTGTAGTTAATACCAAAAGGATATTTGAACAAACTAAGTCCCTGTAGTAAAATTTTATGTACCAAACAACTTTTCAAGTAACTGATATCAATTTGCATACGTTTCAGTTTAAATAACTTTTTTCAAAGAAAAAAATCATTTCTTTAAGCGTAAGTGTATTAGCTGGTTCATTACCATTAAATTCATCACATTTATTAAACGCTTCCATGTCTAAATTAAACTGTACCAGTGCTTTTATCTGATGAAGTCTAGTCATTAGACGAAAGCGCTCATCCTCTGTGTTTTGTGAACATTATAAAGCTTTCGTCTAATGACTAGACTTCATCAGATAAAAGCACTGGTACAAATTACAATTTTTATACACCAATTCCAATCAAGTTAATTACAATCAATCAAATTTTTGTTTTAAGGACATATTAGACAAAACTTATCAGTTTAATTTAGACATGGAAGCGTTTAATAAATGTGATGATTTTTTTTTCCTCAAAGAGGTTGTTAGTCATAAAACAGTAAGCAAATCAGAACATATATATTACTTATGGAGTCTGTAGCATTTGTGAAACTTATAAAGCAGTTAACATCACAACTTGTTCCATATAGCACACTAAAAACATTTTTCCTCGAAGAGGTGGTTAGTCCTAAAACAAACTATTACACAACTATATCAAAACAATATGCATCAACCCCAGAGCCATCCCTTTCCTTTACAGTGAGAATTTAAAAAATCTAAAACTACACCCAATCATTAAACATAAAATCACTATCATATAAAAGATTTTCAAGTAATTAAATCTATATTATGCATTCACTTCCCCTACAAACGATCCACCTTAACCCCAATTTCAAAATGAATAACATTATGATTAACCTAAACAATTATCACCTCCTCAAGAAACTAACCATCTCTGATTATATTAACCTAAGCAATTATCCCCTCCTCAAGAAACTAACCATCTCTGATATATTTCCCTTCAAGAACAATGATATCACTGAAATGAGAACACAATTAAAGCTCTCTAAAAGCTATACAATAATTTTAAGGCAAATTCAAGACCTTTGCTGATATATCATAGAAAATTCTGCTATCAACTCAGATGGCATCCAAACCTGCAAAACAATATGGAACCTCCTATCCTCAAACAAAAAATGTTACCTAAGTCCTACAAATTTATTCTATCAATCAAAATGCAAAAATACTTTATTTATTCTAGTTTTCAAAGGAAACAGATCCTTCAATCACAAACAAATATCTGAAGCGATCCAGCTTACCTCCAAACTTATTCCCCTTAAAAAACTTAAATATACACAGTTCATGATACTCCATAACACCTATCTTACTCCAATCATTCTAAATAAAATATACCCAACCACCTGTCCATTCAGACCCTACTGTGATAATCATAAGGCTGATCAAGTTTAAATCTTCTGGAGCTGCAAGTGCACCTATAAGTTATGGTGCTCACTTAGAGTCCAGCTAGAGAACATGGGTTATGAAAAAGCAACCTTATCTTGGAAACTAGCTCTCCTACACATCACGCTCACTGGCCTGACTAAATTACAAACACGTATATTAACAACACTAGTTTTGTTAATTAAATACTACATTACATTACATTGGAAGGATAGAGCATCAGTCACTTGGGAGGTTTTCAAACAATTAGCTACTAAATACCTACTAGCTCACAAATATTTAACCTACACTGAGGAAATGCCACACTCACTTTACAGAATTTTGGAAATCCCTTTTTGAACACATTCTAATTTGAAGTTGGTATATATAATTAAGAATGGACTTTTGGCATATGTGTAAATAGTTTTCACTATTTTGCTTTTATGTTTTATTAATTAGCAATTTATTCACTGGTCATACTGTTACCTGCCAATTATCATTGTTTTGCTCACTGTATATGTTTTCATAAAAAAGAAATAAAAGATTTTGCACAAAAAAATCTAGATATCCATCATAGAAATTAACTTTTTAGATATTACTTTAAGTAAGGATGAAAATGGACAAATATAAACTTCAGTATATAGGAAACTACTAAAAGCAAATGCATATTTACACAGAATGACCATGCACCCTCCATTCATTTACAATAATATTATTAAGAATCCGTTAAAGCCTGTAGCCAAGCTTAACACTAATTATTTAAAAAATGAATTTCAGCTACAGTCTACTTCACAAGCATTTATAGATAGAGGCTATAAAGCCAAAAACATGTTAAAGCGTAAAAATGACATAATTAATAATCACAGTACTGATGCTGAGCCAATATTTTACATTATTAATAATCAATATTAATAATCAAAACAATATTACAGCTAGGGGGCATATGCATACAGATAGATATATTCTCACCTATGATTAGAAAACACCAGTTACTAGATGCAAAAATACTGACCTTTATTAATGGATATCCCAGAGTTAAGGAATGTTTTGAGTGAGGATCCAACTTTTATCTACAGAAAAAATATCAACTTGAAACACAGTTTATGTTACTAAGAGCAACAAACTATTCAATATTTTTTTCAAAGTACCAAAGGTGGAACATTTAAATGTAGTAACTGTATTTATTGTACATATATATAAATATATGTGTATGTGTGTGTGTGTGTGTGTGTGTGTGTGTGTGTGTGTGTATATATATATATATATATATATATATATATATATATATATATATATATATATATATATATATATATATATATATATATATACACATTTACACACACTGGAAAAAAACATTAAGCATCCTGTTAATGGAAATAATTTTATTCTGAATCCTTATGGCAATTGCAACACACACCCAGATTCAGCAAGCCCTGCATGGTGCGCAGAAACAGTGCAGGAGCTCCAGGAGGCAATATGTCCGCTGTGTGATCCAGGAATAAGCTGCAGGGATGTGCATGAGCGCTCCTGTACTATTCCTGCATGGATGCAGATCCTGTATGCAAATTACCCCATTTACAGGTGAAAACCATGCAAATTAGGTCAATTTGCAATCCAGAAAGCTGGCAGCCAGCCATGCAGGACTAGTGTAACCGAGTACGTTTCTGCAAACTACAAAACGGAGCTATGACAGCTCCAAATAAAGGGTGTATATAACATGTAAAGCATGCCAATGGCTAAATATATATGGCCATTGGCATGGAAAACAGTTTTTAAAAAATAAATAACTTTTATTTTTTTTAGCCGATTTTGGCTGTTTAAGCGTAGGGCAGCGGATGGCAAACGGGATCGGGCGAAAAATAAAAAAAAAAATAACCTGAAATAAGCATTCTAACCCAAATCACTATTTTGTCATTACACTCAATGCCAGGCAGAAGACAACATGGCCAGTTAATAGTGGTTGCTATGGGGGGAGGCTCAGTGTGGGACCTATTACCATGCATCAGCAGGCAATCCTATGCAAATGAGGGGAATGATACTGAATCCCAGATTTCCCTTCAATGCTTTTCAGCACCCAACAGTGTAAGTGCAGGAATAGCTGTGAGCAAGCCTAGGAGTTAGCTGACATCATAGGATGTGTGTCAGGCATACTGTAAGTGGATTGGAGCCCTGTGGCTTGGGTTTGCCCATAGCTTAGCAGAGCTAAGCAAGGGGGTGTGTCTGAGGCTGCCCAGCACTCTTTACATTGTCTAAGTGTGTGTGCGAGCCGTGCACCGGGTTTTAAAGGAAAAAAAAAGTAAACCAGGAAATAGCAGCTCTGTGCACATTTGAGCACTGTGTTTACGTGGCATGGGAAGTGAAAACAGAAGTAGGAAGTTAATCAAGGAGACCTAGCATAGCTGGCAGGTGAAATGTATCAGAATCAGCCAATTACACAGGCAGCAAACCAGCTCAGCCCAGAACACTACTATAAAATATACAAACACCTTTCCCTCTGGTTTTTCCCACATATTCTACACCACCGGTGATTACAAGCAGGGAAATTTTAACAAACAAAAACAACAAAATGATAGGGGCTGCAGTAGCTATCATACATCAACATATGGAAGAGGCTGAGGGTGGTGAGGATGACAATGCTGTTGACCAACCCAAAGTAAGGAGACAGAGAAGAGTGTACAGACCCAGGGTACCCTACCAGGGGCTACAAGAGCTGGAGATAGTGGAGCACTATAGGGTGGACAGGGACCTCCTACAGCAAATTGCTGAGCTGTGCTGGCCACGGCTGACACACAGAACTAACAGAGGGGAACCCATCTCAGTGGATACCAAGGTATATGTAGGCCTAGGAATACTAGCCACAGGTACCTTCCAAAGGCCAACTGGGGATATCATGGGGATCTCACAGGCATCAGCATCCAGGGTACTCCACCAGTTCCTGGATGCCATGTCAGCACATGCCGGTGAGCAAGTATATTTCCCCAACACCTGTGAGGTGTTGGACAGCAATATGCATCTCTTCCACCAAATAGCAGAATACCCTGAGGTAGTGGGTGCTATAGACTGCACGCGCATATGCATCAAAACACCACCCTGGTGAGTGGGGTAGGGTCTACATCAACCACAAGGGCTTCCCCTCCATCAACTGCCAGGTCATGTGCAATGCCCAGGGTATTATAATGAATGTGTGTGCTGGCTGCCCTGGAAGCTATCATGATTCCCACATCTGACACAGCTATACCAGAGATTTTCCCATGGGGACATCCCTTATGGTCACCTAGTGGGGGATGCTGGTTACACACTGGAGCCATGGCTGATGACACCCATCAGAAATGCACACACACCCAAACACGAACTCCATAATGAGGCACACACTCAGACTAGAATTATAATAGAGCATGTGTTTGGGATGCTCAAGTCATGGTTCCAGTGCCTGGACACAACCAGTGGAGCCTTGCAGTACTCACCAGCTACATGTACTCAAATTGTCATCGTATGTGCCATGCTACACAATATGATCCTGCGGACACAGCTGCAGCCGGAACAGCATGGAGCAGGGCCACACAGCCCCCCACCATTGCCAAGGCCTGCACAGGCACAGAGTGACTCGGTGGAGGAACAACCTAAACCTGCCCCAGTAGGCAGAAGTAGGCGTGCCCAGTATGCCCTGGCCTTGGAAAAGAGGCAACGCATAGAACATACACTGACACAGTAGGGACCCGGGGAATAACACTTCTCTCTGACTCACTCATACTGTTAAAGGGTTGCCAAGCATGACACTACCTGTGCTTAACCATATATAGGGAGTGTACTATATGCATCCAACATAGGCAGCCCTCCAGCACCATCCTCAGTACTGGCACACCCACAAGGTAAGTCACTTTTCTTACCAATTTCCGAATGGAGTAGTATGTGTTGTTACTTGTATCTATGGCATGGATGTGAGCATGCAAGGGAATCGGGTGGCTAAATGGGATGCCAGCAGATAGTAGACACCTATAGTGGCAGCATGAGATCTGTAACAAATACTGGTGTCACCATAGCAGCCAGTATTACACATGGTGACAAAACCCACTGCAGGAAATGTGCTGGGCCACATGTGTGTCCATATGACACACACATGCCAGTCAGGGAGGTTCACATACCCAACAACAGGGTCAGTCAGCAGGACAGGTGTAGACAAACACAAACAAAGGCTGTGCTAAAGCCTCTGAATGATGGCTATGGGTAACCTCCCCCCAGGCCTACACAGACAGACTACATCAGGTCAGGCAGTGGCATGTTAGTTCTTAAGGGTAAGAAGTCAGAAACTGATATGTAGGTCATTCAAACCTAAGACCTGTAATACTGTGATATGCCTCTAGACAGCATGATAGGTTAGAATATAGAATGAAATGGAGTACCTGACATACCAGTACAGTCATAGCAAATGTGTGCAAGTGTCAAGTGTGCCCTCCCATCCTATTTAGAAATGTAGAAACAGTCAGGTGTGCCCCCCAATCCCATGTAGAAATGTAGTAACAGTCTGGTGTCACCCCTCAATCCGATGTAGACACATTGTAACAGTCAGGTGTGCCCCAACAATCCTATGTAGAAATGTAGAAACAGTCAGGTGTGTCCCCCAATCCTATGTGGAAATGTAGAAACAGTCAGGTGTGCCCCCACAATCCTATGTAGAAATGTAGTAACAGTCTGGTGTGCCCCCCAATCCGATGTAGACATGTAACAGTCAGGTGTGCCCCTCCCAATCCTATGTAGAAATGTAGTAACAGTCACGTGTGCCCCTCTCCAATCCGATGTAGAAATTTAGTAACATGTATGTGTAGGTATAATACCAGTGGAGCACAGATTACCTAAGGTGGCCAAGGTAGCAGGATAGATTGTAGCATTTGTGCAATATGCAGGTATGCGTGTGTTAGGTTGGTGTGTGTTTCATATTGTGTGAGAGTGGTCAGTATGTATGCATGGTGAGGTTTGACTTGGTGGCCATTGCCCAGTACTGCTGATGACAGGGCCAAGTTCTCACAACTGCAGTGTCAAACACAATGCTCCCCAGTATAACACATTCTAGCAGTAAGCCATTGTAAATGTATGGTGGTAATATGTGTCACCATCTGAAAGATGGACATGGCATGACTGTTTGGCCAGATATATAAGCAGTACACAGGGGAAAGTACCCCAGACAGACAGTGTATAATGTGTAACCATGAAAAGGGCATACCTTTGGAACTGTGCATACAGGTTTGCATCACATTATCTTGGCTTGTAGTAGGGAATACCGATGTCATCTGGCCAAACACTAGCAGATCACAAAGATCATAGGAATGATGTGTTGAGAAACAGCTGATGTCCCTGCACAAGCCAGCATACGTGGAATGCCCCATGCATATCTGTGAGTCAGATGCAAATAATGTCCGTAGCACACATGCACCCAGCTCACCCAACCCCCACCCACAGGTACCTCTCCAGTCTTATCCCTGCTGTTGGGAATGGGTACAATATGACCCCTTCCTGTGTATGGCAATAGGGAAAGAATACAGCATGCAGTGCAGGTGTCCCATGCAGGTGTGTGCCTAGCTGTAAGCAGTACCCTGCCAGCATCCACACCACCTGGTCAATACTGACAGAAAGTATTGGCATGAACACCTAGCACACCTACCCTGTCACCCCAGGGGAATATACTGTATGGCAGTCTGGTACTGTAGGAGTGACAGAATGCAACGGCCTGCTACAGCTGACCTGCATCAATAACAAATGTCCTACAGTCCTCTGCCAAATGCCTGCGTCTCACCCATACTGCCAATGTATGTTATGTCATGGACTCCCAAATTACAACATAACACAGTCCACAGAACCCATATGCAAGGCCATGTGGACAAACCACAGCAACATAGCCACCATGTCCCACTGCATGAACTGCTGACCAACACCAATACACTGCTGTCATGAGGTGATAACTATAGGGAAAGTATCAGAGAATGTTTGCATAATGTATGGTAGAAGATAGAATAATAGACGGGGGATGGTAGCATGGGCAGCATGGAATGTGTGAAGTCCGAAACACAGCCGTGTGTACATACTATCCCTGGCTGCAAATACAAAAATGGGTGGCTACAAACCTGCCCATACACCACAATAGGGGTAATGTCCTGACTTATGACCCCTGCCCCTGGGTTACCTGTATGAATCTGTACAGCTGTGAGGTATTGCCACAGTAAGATAAGGCCATACTGTCACATTGATGGATGTACAAGTATGGGATCCTCTGCTTCCACTGTACCAAAGTGCTGAACCGGTTACACAGACCCAGCAGCAAGCGTCTGCAGCTCCCCCTCCACAATGGCATTAGTTTTCAGGAATATGTAGGCATTTGACCACAATACTGGACACAGCTGCATTCACCTTGTGTTCCCCAGGACATCACTGTGAGCAAACATCTCTACCTTACAGTACTTGAGGACATAAAACATCACAGTTTATAACACTACACATGTCTGAATATCTCTGCTAACACCAGGACCATGTAGCAGAAGCAGCGCAGACACAATTACCTACAGTACCCACTATCCCTTGCCCAGTTTAACCCCATATTGGCAACTGATCTACAGATATCCTGCAGAAACAGTTTGCTAGCTGTAGGTATAGAGCACAAAAGTCTGCACTGGAGTACAATCTACCTGGAATGGATCCACACATTCAATACAGAAGGGCATACTGGACATGTTCCCACACTTAGAGAAATGAAGGCAATGTCAAACAACAAAATACTGAAAGGTCATACTGGGCATGCTCACACACTTAAAGAAAGGAAGGCCATGTCTGGCAATAACAGTGGACTATACATATCTGACAGTTGCAGATGTTAGGGCATACACTCCTCAGTATGCACCAGTCATGCTTTGCACACACATTGGATAGGAATACACACATATATCCAAGGAGAACACATTGTAATATGCCAGAAGTACACATACATAGATGTGTGGAAGAAAGTGACAGTGACAAAGAGCCTTCCATCATGAGGCCTGTCCCACCCAGCATACAGCCAAATGGCTATAACCACACGATGTCTAAATGCCACTCACCGTATAAATTAGCCACTGGTATCCCTCAGCATTATAGACTCTGTGGTGCTAGTGCTAACTGTGCAACATGACTGTACAAGGCAGTAGTCATCTAACAGGTGTATACACATACCTGCGGAATATAAACCTTTGTGTGCCTGAGTGTGGTGTGTCTACCTCTTGATGAATGGGTTATGGCCCATGCACACTCACTGCCCTCCCCATAGCCCTACTATGGCAAGCCTGCTGATGTCAGTCACTGTGAAATACACCTTTGGGGAAAGGCTAGCCCAGTAATTTCTGTGGAGCGTCCTGTAACTGCGTAATGCTGTAGTGTGATATACTAGTTAGGTAGGAGTTCTAATCCCAGATGTGGTAAGGTTGTCTGTGTAGGGATCAATGCTTTTTAGGCTAGTCACACTCACTACAAATCAAATGCCCTACTTAGGCAAGCCTGCTGATGTCATTCACTTTGAAATACACCTTTGGGGAAGCCCAGTAATCTCTGTGGCGCATCCTATAACTGCATAATGTTGTAGTATGATAAACTAGTTAAGTAGGCAGTCTTGTCACAGACATGACAACTGTGTGTGTGCCGGTCTGTGTAGGAAGCAATACTTTTTAGGCTAGTCACACACTACAATTCAAATTCCCTACTTTAGAAAGCCTGTGGATGTCATTCATTTTGACATACACTTTTGGGGAAGCAATAGCCCAGTAATCTCTGTGGAGCATCCTATAACAGTATAATACTGTAGTGTGATATAGTAGTTTGGTAGGTGGTCTAGTCCCAGACATGGAAAGTCTGGATGTTTGTGTGTGTGTTTGATTGTCTGTGTAGGGACCAATGCTTTTGAGGCCATTCACAGTCAATTCAACCTCCATTAGCCTTCTTTGGCAAGCCTGCTGATGTCATTCCCAGTGAAATACACCTTTGGGAAAAGAATAGTCCAGTAATCTCTGTGGTGCATCCTATAACAGTATAATACTGTAGTGTCATATAGTAGTTTGGTAGAAGTTCTATTCCCAGGCATGGCAAGTCTGGATGTTTGCGTGTGTGTGTTTGATTGTCTGTGTAGGGAGCAATGCTTTTGGGGCCATTCACAGTCACTACATCCTCCATTACCCTTCTTTGGCAAGCCTGCTGATGTCAGTCTCACTGAAATACACCTTTGTGGAAGGAGTAGTCTAGTAATCTCTGTGGTGCATCCTATAACATCGTAATGCTGTAGTGTGATATACTAGTTTGGCAG
This sequence comes from Protopterus annectens, assembly GCF_019279795.1. Taxonomy (NCBI): domain Eukaryota; kingdom Metazoa; phylum Chordata; order Ceratodontiformes; family Protopteridae; genus Protopterus; species Protopterus annectens. The sequence continues at coordinate 167,514,093 of NC_056744.1, read as the reverse complement.
GGGTTCTATTTCCAGACATTGTATGTGTGTAGTGAGCAATGCTTTTGAGGCCATTCACAGTCACTACATCCTCCATTGCCCTTCTTTGGGAAGCCTACTGATGTCATTCCCAGAAAATACACCTTTGGGGAAGGAGTAGTCCAATAATCTCCATGGTGCGTCCTGTAACAGTAGTGTGATATAACAGTTCAGTAGGTGTTCTATTCCAAGACATGACAAGTGTGGATGTTTCTGTGTTTGTTTGCCTTTGTAGGGAGCAATGCTTTTGATGCCAATCACAGTCACTACATCCTCCATTGCCCTTCTTTGGCAAGCCTGCTGATGTCATTCACAGTGAAATACACCTTTGGGGAAAAATAGTTCAATAATCTCTGTGGTGCATCCTATAACTGTGTAATGCTATAGTGTGAGAAACTAATTAGGTAGGAGTTCTAATTCCAGACATGGTGACTGTGTGTGTGTGTGTGTGTGTGTGTGTGTGTGTGTGTGTGTGTGTGTGTCTGTGTTTGTCATTTATATCCTGTGTGGAGATGGCTAACAAGTGGACTCATTGTGGAGTGGGTTTTGCAAATTTCTCATATGGTGGGCTTATTATATGTCACAATATCCACCTTACAAGGATAAAATATGTCAAATAGCCTAGAGGCTGGATCCATACCCCTACATGTGACATAAACACCTGGTGAACAAAGTAAGCAACCCTTGTATTACCTAGAGACCACTCTCAACCCATGTTTCATACACAAAAACACTTGCCTAGGCAACAATTGCTTTGTTGGTAGTACCCTGCATATTGCCCACAGATAATAACCATGGTGTGATTGCAGTGGACTACAGAGGGCATGGCACCCTGTCCCATCACTACAATAGGTACATAATTGCAGACAGTGCACCTTCACTATGTTCCCCACTGGACACCTGCAGCAAATGTGGTGCCATCAAATGTGACCCACAAAGGACATACCATGCCTTACACCTATGCTCTGTATGGACAGATACCACTGACACCAGGGAATACCTGTATCATGCTATCACTGTAGGTGCAGGATCAACCTGGTGTCCATTACCAGTTCCCGCCACATGAGGCCAGGACTGGCACATCTGGTGATAACAATCTGTGTACACAACATGGGCCAGACACTCCAGGTACAGTTCCACATGTCACTGAACATGCATGTGGGATGTGTGCATATCCCAGACACCTTCCATGTCATGGACTATAGAACACATACATGGCAAGCATTGCACAGCACTGGCCACACACTATAGTAACCCAGGTGACTGGATGGTGAATACAATACCCACCTGTGTGGGCCAATCCAGACACTACACCCCTGAGCCACACTGCAGACCATTGTCATGTGGCCTGATGCCAAGGTATACCCTTCACCTAGCCTTGTATAGCCTTCTGCCACAGTTAACCACTACACACCCGTGAAGCAATGCACCCTTGCATGTCAGTACTGGCACCCTGTGTCTGTGTGTGAAATATGATGCTTTCGACCACATTCACACTCACTACAACTCCCATTGGCCTACTGAAGCATGCTGTCTGATGTCAGACACCTTCACATACCCTTTGCCCATATAACATCCAGATAACCCCTGTGGTGCATGTGATACCTGTGCATTACTGTATTGTGGCAAACTAGTTAGTTAGGAAGTCTATTCCTGACCCTGCCAAGTGTGTCAATGTGTGTGAGCCCCTGAGAGAGTGTGGCTGTGTTGATGTTGACACCTGTTCATGTGGACAGGCATGTGTACTACACCTACCTTATCGCTACTATAGCACTGTTGCAGATGTTACTCACCATCAGATTTACCTTTGGACAGCTCCCCAACATGAAAGCTATGTGGTGTATGCCATAACTGCATAGACAGGTGATAGCAATAAATAGTCAGTCAGGGGTTTGAAACCCCATACTGGTAGGTGGATGATACAAACTCTTTAGGATTTACTCTCCCACCCCCTCCCTGACTTACTTTTTCTCTGTCTGTCTTTCTCTCACTCCCTCTCTGGTGGATGTGGAGAAGTACATCTGCTTTGCTTGGGCAGCAGCTTGCGTTTTGTAAGTGATGCTCATGATCAGTTGATAGCCTCTGCATGAATTGCACTCCCCTCTAGCTGATTGCATGTGGACCAGCTGGGATGACATTCCCATAGCCAATTGCATGGAAGCAAACTTCAATATCTAGGAACACCATGTTGGTGTTGGACCTTTTCATTCACTGTGAGCAGGATCTCATGTTGGTGTTTGGCAAACAGCATCACAGATGGTATTGGGATTTACCTCTAACAACATACACTGTGGAAACAGGCCAACAGACAGGAGGGGGATGTGCCAGACATGACTACAGAATGTAATTGTTGCTCTTCTGCATTTGGAGTATTGTTGGGTAATCAGGGTGTGTGTGGATATGGCTGGTCTACATGATGTAATATCTGTCATGACAGTGTTGTGTGTTTGAATAGATGAGACTTGTATTACTAATAAAACTTAATCATATTTTTCTTATAAACATTTCTTCCACAATAAGATGTCTTATAAAATAGCCAGAAATTTATATTTAATGTTATAATCAATTAATCAATTTAAAAAAAATGAATAAATATATGAATGTATAAATATTTTTATCATAAATTTATGTACAAATGTGTTTGTAAATGTTTGTTTAGTTTAAATGTTTTCTGCTTTTTTATACAATACAGGTTTTATACTAATATAGTCATTTAAACCAGGTGGAGTGTTTGATTTACACCTGAGCTGCCATAACAGTTCCTTGTGTAGCAAAACATTTTTTATATCACGCCCTCCCTTAGACAAGTCCCTTTGAACTAGATCAATGATGCCAAATTTAAATCTTATAAATTTAGAAGGGCAGGTTACACTATGTTTGTACAAAGCACTAGTTTCATTGTGAGTCCTGATGTCATATAAGTGTTCATAAATACCGTCCTTAAATGCCCTCTCGGTTTTACCTATGTAATATGCACTACATGAAGTGCATAAGGCCATGTAGACCAACATTTTAGACTTACAACTACCTTTAATAAATCTCACCACACTTTTCTGGCTGTTGTTTAGTGTAACACTTGCCTCACTGTATATATATGCACAAACACTACATGCTCCACAAGGATTAGTAGCCCTGTACTGAACAAATTCCTTGTTTCCTTTTTCAAAAGTTCTCTTAAAATTGTTTCCCACCTTGTATGTAAAAATAGGTTGCTCTCCCACTAACTTATGTATCTCCTTATCAATTTTCATTAAATTCCAGTTGTTTTTAATAATGTCTAAAAATAACTCTGATAACGTGTTGTATTGAATTATACATGCTGCATTATATTTGTTCCTTTCCAGTTTTACAACTTGAGAGATCTGTAACGGTTGACCTAATAAGGCTTTGTATTTAGTACCCCATTTTTTTGTAACTTCTTTTAGAATTTCAGTGACCGTTTTTAAGGGATATTCTCTTTCAGTAAAACATTTCCCTAGGAAATTCATTTCCCTTTCTAGATCACAAAAGTCAGAAGTCATCCTGGCTATCCTAACTGCTTGACCTTTAATCAAGCTTTTCTTTTGTGCTAACGGGTGATGACTACTATAGTGTAAAAAACTATTGCACCAAGTAGGTTTCCTGTAAATGTTTGATTTAAAACCTGTAGGGGTCTTAGAAATAGTAACATCCAAATAGTTGATACTATATTCATGGTATGAGTGTGTAAAAGAGAAAAAATATGTACATGAATTTTTATATTCCATAAAAAGATTAAGTTTTTCCTTAGATCCACCCCATAACACAAAAATATTGTCCAGAAATCTCAAGTATAGTTTAATATGATTGTAAAAAACAGAGGGAAAGACAAATTTGTTCTCCCATTCTAATAATACTATGTTAGCGTATGTGGGAGCACAAGCAGCTCCCATTGCAATACCGCTAATCTGTTGGTAAAACTCACCTTGAAAGTGAATGTAGTTAGAATCCAATATTATCTCAACTAGTTCTAACACCAAAAGAATACTGTCCCTAGTTAAGGTGGAATGTTTAAAAATACAATCACTAAAGTATTCAAATCCTTCTTTTTTCTAGGAATACAAGTAAACAAATCCTTCACATCAATAGTGAGGAAGATACAATCCATACTCCACACATCTTGGGTCATTTTGCTCAAAAATTCCCATGAATCCTTGATTAAATGGGGAGTTTTGTTGATAATCTCCTTAGTGTGTTTATCTACGTAAACAGCCAGTGAATGTGTTTTAGAGTTCTTTGCAAATACTATTGGTCTAAAAGGGGGTGCTTGTAGCAATTTATGCACCTTGGGTATTCCAAAAATATTCGGGATACTTGGATGCAGTTGTTTTAAGAAATTATATGTCTTAGAATCTATTCTGTTTTCTAAAAGGTATTCTTCAAGCAGTGAATCTATTCTGCTATATGTTATATGTATCTGGTTAATGGAGACAGGGGTGTATGTGACACTATCTAATAAAATATTAGTAATAACGTTGTTGTAATCTTCTACGTTGTAAATAATAACCCCCCCTCCCTTATCTGGTTTCATAATTCGTAGGGTAGATTGTGTCTGTAGTTGATGTAACAAACTACTTTCTTCCTTAGTAAGATTAGAATTAACTCTCTGCCATCTGTTTTTAACATAGGTTGCATATAATTCCTCAGTAACAACTTTTTCAAACAACAACAGGGTGGAATGTAAGTGGAGGGTTGAATGTACTATGTCTCACCAACGTATCTTCCCCCCTGTAGTTGTTAATGATGGTATCTTTACACAAATTGAATGTAATATTGAGATTTAATTTTCTTAAATATAATTTCAAATCCACTAACATGTTAGCTATGTCACCATACTGCATTTTTACAAATTTGAATCCCTTAGAAAATAAATTAAAATGTAGTTTAGTCAAGTTGTGGCTAGTATAATTAAAAATTTTGAACCCCTTGTATTCATAAAGTATACCGTGATGGTCATTTTATTGTACTATCTCATCTTCTTCCTCACTTTTTCCATCCATAGTTTGTGTCTAAGTGTCCTGGATGTTCTGGGTCTGGTGGAAAGGTGCTCCTGCTCGCTATCCTTTCTGACCTCCTGGGAAGAAAAAAATGACCCGCTTCCCCTCCAAAGAAGTATAATTCATCCAATGGTCTATGTCTAGTGTTTTCCTCAACTTTTTGTAATCATTGTCTACAGGCTTGTCAGACACCAAGTTAGTTACTCAAAATCCTCCTTTGTCATAGCCTTTATGTACATAGCCTTCTATTCTATTACCTCTTTTAAAAGGACCTACATAAACATTTCCCATTTCATATTGTTTTTTATCTCTGTAAAATTTCTTTTGTTTTGTGAAATAAATATCTTGTATTTTTTTCTCAGTTTTTATCAAAATGTTGTCATATAAACTTTGATATTCTGAAAATAATAAATCATTTACTATGTCAGCATTAAGTTTACTTGTTTCTGTAGTCAGAGTCTGTAAAAGTGCTTCATTACATTTGATCATACATTCAATAAGACCCAAACCAAAAGGATCAAAAAAACTATTAAACATTTTACTGTTAGCTTCTGTGTAGTTAATACCAAAAGGATATTTGAACAACCTAAGTCCCTGTGGTACAATTTTATGTACCAAACAACTTTTCAAGTAACTGATATCAATTTGCATACGTTTCAGTTTAAATAACTTTTTTCAAAGAAAAAAATCATTTCTTTAAGCGTAAGTGTATTAGCTTGTTCATTACCATTAAATCCATCACATTTATTAAACACTTCCATGTCTAAATTAAACTGTACCAGTGCTTTTATCTGATGAAGTCTAGTCATTAGACGAAAGCGCTCATCCTCTGTGTTTTGTGAACATTATAAAGCTTTCGTCTAATGACTAGACTTCATCAGATAAAAACACTGGTACAAATTACAATTTTTATACACCAATTCCAATCAAGTTAATTACAATCAATCAACTTTTTGTTTTAAGGACATATTAGACAAAACTTATCAGTTTAATTTAGACATGGAAGCGTTTAATAAATCTGATGAATTTTTTTTCCTCAAAGAGGTTGTTAGTCATAAAACAGTAAGCAAATCAGAACATATTTATTACTTATGGAGACTGTAGCATTTGTAAAACTTATAAAGCAGTTAACATCACAACTTGTTCCATATAGCACACTAAAAACATTTTTTTTCGAAGAGGTGGTTAGTCCTAAAACAAACTATTACACAACTATATCAAAACAATATGCATCAACCCCAGAGCCATCCCTTTCCTTTACAATGAGAATTAAAAAATCTTAAACTACACCCAATCATTAAACATAAAATCACTATCATATAAAAGATTTTCAAGTCATTAAATCTATATTATGCATTCACTTCCCTACAAACGATCCACCTTAACCCCAATTTCAAAATGAATAACATTATGATTAACCTAAACAATTATCACCTCCTCAAGAAACTAACCATCTCTGATTATATTAACCTAAGCAATTATCCCCTCCTCAAGAAACTAACCATCTCTGATATATTTCCCTTCAAGAACAATGCTATCACTGAAATGAGAACACAATTAAAGCTCTCTAAAAGCTATACAATCATTTTAAGGCAAATTCAAGACCTTTGCTGATATATCATAGAAAATCCTGCTATCAACTCAAATGGCATCCAAACCTGCAAAACCATATGGAACCTCCCATCCTCAAACAAGAAATGTTATTTAAGTCCTACAAATTTATTCTATCAATCAAAATGCAGAAATACTTTATTTATTCTAGTTATCAAAGGAAACAGATCCTTCAATCACAAACAAATATCTGAAGCGATCCAGCTTACCTCCAAACTTATTCCCCTTAAAAACTTAAATATACACAGTTCATGATACTCCATAACACCTATCTTACTCCAATCATTCTAAATAAAATATACCCAACCACCTGTCCATTCAGACCCTACTGTGATAATCAGAAGGCTGATCAAGTTTAAATCTTCTGGAGCTGCAAGTGCACCTATAAGTTATGGTGCTCACTTAGAGTCCAGCTAGAGAACATGGGTTATGAAAAAGCAACCTTATCTTGGAAACTAGCTCTCCTACACATCACGCTCACTGGCCTGACTAAATTACAAACACGTATATTAACAACACTAGTTTCGTTAATTAAATACTACATTACATTACATTGGAAGGATAGAGCATTAGTCACTTGGGAGGTTTTCAAACAATTTGCAACTAAATACCTACTAGCTCACAAATATTTAACCTACACTGAGAAATACCACACTCACTTTACAGAATTTTGGAAATCCCTTTTTGAACACATTCTAATTTGAAGTTGGTATATATAATTAAGAATGGACTTTTGGCATATGTGTAAATAGTTTTCACTATTTTGCTTTTATGTTTTATTAATTAGCAATTTATTCACTGGTCATACTGTTACCTATCAATTATCATTATTTTGCTCACTGTATATGTTTTCATAAAAAAGAAATAAAAGATTTTGCACAAAAAAATATAGATATCCATCATAGAAATTAACTTTTTAGATATTACTTTAAGTAAGGATGAAAATGGACAAATATAAACTTCAGTATATAGGAAACTACTAAAAGCAAATGCATATTTACACAGAATGACCATGCACCCTACATTCATTTACAATAATATTATTAAGAATCCGTTAAAGCCTGTAGCCAAGCTTAACACTAATTATTTAAAAAATGAATTGCAGCTACAGTCTACTTCACAAGCATTTATAGATAGAGGCTATAAAGCCAAAAACATGTTAAAGCGTAAAAATGACATCATTAATAATCACAGTACTGATGCTGAGCCAATATTTTATATTATTATTAATCAATATTAATAATCAAAACAATATTACAGCTAGGGGGCATATGCATACAGATAGATATATTCTCACCTATGATTAGAAAACACCAGTTACTAGATGCAGAAATACTGACCTTTATTAATGGATATCCCAGAGTTAAGGAATGTTTTGAGTGAGGATCCAACTTTTATCTACAGAAAAAATATCAACTTGAAACACAGTTTATGTTACTAAGAGCAATAAACTATTCAATATTTTTTTCAAAGTACCAAAGGTGGAACATTTAAATGTAGTAACTGTATTTATTGTACATATATATAAATATATGTGTATGTGTGTGTGTGTGTGTGTGTGTGTGTGTGTGTATATATATATATATATATATATATATATATATATATATATATATATATATATATATATATATATATATACACACATTTACACAGACTGGAAAAAAACATTAAGCATCTTGTTTATGGAAATAATTTTATTCTGAATCCTTATGGCAATTGCAACACACACCCAAATTCAGCAAGCCCTGCATGGTGCGCAGAAACAGTGCAGGAGCTCCAGGAGGCAATCTGTCCGCTGTGTGATCCAGGAATAAGCTGCAGGGATGTGCATGAGTGCTCCTGTACTATTCCTGCACGGACGCAGATCCTGTATGCAAATTACCCCATTTACAGGTGAAAAGCATGCAAATTAGGTCAATTTGCAATCCAGAAAGCTGGCAGCCAGCCATGCAGGACTAGTGTAACTGAGTACGTTTCTGCAAACTACAAAACGGAGCTATGACAGCTCCAAATAAAGGGTGTATATAACATGTAAAGCATGCCAATGGCTAAATATATATGGCCATTGGCATGGAAAACAGTTTTTAAAAAATAAATAACTTTTATTTTTTAGCCGATTTTGGCTGTTTAAGCGTAGGGCAGCGGGTGGCAAATGGGATCGGGCGAAAAATAAAAAAAAAAATAACCTGAAATAAGCATTCTAACCCAAATCACTATTTTGTCATTACACTGAATGCCAGGCAGAAGACAACATGGCCAGTTAATAGTGGTTGCTATGGGGGGAGGCTCAGTGTGGGACCTATTACCATACATCAGCAGGCAATCCTATGCAAATGAGGGGAATGATACTGAATCCCAGATTTCCCTTCAATGCTTTTCAGCACCCAACAGTGTAAGTGCAGGAATAGCTGTGAGCATGCCTAGGAGTTAGCTGACATCATAGGATGTGTGTCAGGCATACTGTAAGTGGATTGGAGCCCTGTGGCTCGGGTTTGCCCTTAGCTTAGCAGAGCTAAGCAAGGGGGTGTGTCTGAGGCTGCCCAGCACTCTTTACATTGCCTAAGTGGGTGTGCGAGCTGTGCACCGTGTTTTAAAGGAAAAAAAAAGTAAACCAGGAAATAGCAGCTCTGTGCACATTTGAGCACTGTGTTTACGTGGCATGGGAAGTGAAAACAGAAGTAGGAAGTTAATCAAGGAGAACTAGCATAGCTGGCAGGTGAAATGTATCAGAATCAGCCAATTACACAGGCAGCAGACCAGCCCTGCCCAGAACACTACTATAAACTATGCAAACACCTTTCCCTCTGTTTTTTCCCACATATTCTACACCACCGGTGGTTACAAGCAGGGAAATTTTAACAAACAAAAACAACAAAATGATAGGGGCTGCAATAGCTATCATACATCAACATATGGAAGAGGCTGAGGGTGGTGAGGATGACAATGCTGTTGACCAACCCAAAGTGAGGAGACAGAGAAGAGTGTACAGACCCAGGGTACCCTACCAGGGGCTACATGAGCTGGAGATAGTGGAGCACTATAGGGTGGACAAGGACCTCCTACAGCAAATTGCTGAGCTGTGCTGGCCACGGCTGACACATAGAACTAACAGAGGGGAACCCATCTCAGTGGATACCAAGGTATGTGTAGGCCTAGGAATACTAGCCACAGGTACCTTCCAAAGGCCAACTGGGGATATCATGGGGATCTCACAGGCATCAGCATCCAGGGTACTCCACCAGTTCCTTTATGCCATGTCAGCACATGCCGATGAGCAAGTATATTTCCCCAACACCTGTGAGGTGTTGGACAGCAATATCCGTCTCTTCCACCAAATAGCAGAATACCCTGAGGTAGTGGGTGCTATAGACTGCACGCACATATGCATCAAAACACCACCCTGGTGAGTGGAGTAGGGTCTACATCAATCACAAGGGCTTCCCCTCCATCAACTGCCAGGTTGTGTGCGATGCCCAGGGTATTATAATGAATGTGTGTGCTGGCTGCCCTGGAAGCTATCATGATTCCCACATCTGACATCTGACACAGCTATACCAGAGATTTTCCCATGGGGACATCCCATATGGTCACCTAGTGGGGGATGCTGGTTACACACTGGAGCCATGGCTGATGACACCCATCAGAAATGCACACACACCCAAACACAAACTCCATAATGAAGCACACACTCAGACTAGAATTATAATAGAGCATGTGTTTGGGATGCTCAAGTCATGGTTCCAATGCCTGGACACAACCAGTGGAGCCTTGCAGTACTCACCAGCTACATGTACTCAAATTGTCATCGTATGTGCCATGCTACACAATATATTCCTGTGGACACAGCTGCAGCCGGAACAGCATGGAGCAGGGCCACACAGCCCCCCACCATTGACAAGGCCTGCACAGGCACAGAGTAACTCGGTGGATGAACAACCTAAACCTGCCCCAGTAGGCAGAAGTAGGCATGCCCAGTATGCCCTGGCCTTGGAAAAGAGGCAACGCATAGAACATACACTGACACAGTAGGGACCCGGGGAATAACACTTCTCTCTGACTCACTCATACTGTAAAAGGGTTGCCAAGCATGACACTACCTGTGCTTAACCATATATAGGGAGTGTACTATATGCATCCAACATAGGCAGCCCTCCAGCACCATCCTCAATACTGGCACACCCACAAGGTAAGTCACTTTTCTTACCAATTTCCGAATGGAGTAGTATGTGTTGTTACTTGTATCTATGGCATGGATGTGAGCATGCAAGGGAATCGGGTGGCTAAATGGGATGCCAGCAGATAGTAGACAGCTATAGTGGCAGCATGAGATCTGTAACAAATACTGGTGTCACCATAGCAGCCAGTATTACACATGGTGACAAAACCCACTGCAGGAAATGTGCTGGGCCACATGTGTGTCCATATGACACACACATGCCAGTCAAGGAGGTTCACATACCCAACAACAGGGTCAGTCAGCAGGACAGGTGTAGACAAACACAAACAAAGGCTGTGCTAAAGCCTCTGAATGATGGCTATGGGTAACCTCCCCCCAGGCCTACACAGACAGACTACATCAGGTCAGGCAGTGGCATGTTAGTTCTTAAGGGTAAGAAGTCAGAAACTGATATGTAGGTCATTCAAACCTAAGACCTGTAATACAGTGATATGCCTCTAGACAGCATGATAGGTTAGAATATAGAATGAAATGGAGTACCTGACATACCAGTACAGTCATAGCAAATGTGTGCAAGTGTCAAGTGTGCCCCCCCCATCCTATGTAGAAATGTAGTAACAGTCAGGTGTGCCCCCCCAATCCCATGTAGAAATGTAGTAACAGTCTGGTGTCACCCCCCAATCCGATGTAGACACATTGTAACAGTCAGGTGTGCCCCAACAATCCTATGTAGAAATGTAGAAACAGTCAGGTGTGTCCCCCAATCCTATGTGGAAATGTAGAAACAGTCAGGTGTGCCCCCACAATCCTATGTAGAAATGTAGTAACAGTCTGGTGTGCCCCCCAATCCGATGTAGACGTGTAACAGTCAGGTGTGCCCCTCCCAATCCTATGTAGAAATGTAGTAACAGTCACGTGTGCCCCTCTCCAATCCGATGTAGAAATTTAGTAACATGTATGTGTAGGTATAATACCAGTGGAGCACAGATTACCTAAGGTGGCCAAGGTAGCAGGATAGATTGTAGCATTTGTGCAATATGCAGGTATGCGTGTGTTAGGTTGGTGTGTGTTTCATATTGTGTGAGAGTGGTCAGTATGTATGCATGGTGAGGTTTGACTTGGTGGCCATTGCCCAGTACTGCTGATGACAGGGCCAAGTTCTCACAACTGCAGTGTCAAACACAATGCTCCCCAGTATAACACATTCTAGCAGTAAGCCATTGTAAATGTATGGAGGTAATATGTGTCACCATCTGAAAGATGGACATGGCATGACTGTTTGGCCAGATATATAAGCAGTACACAGGGGAAAGTACCCCAGACAGACAGTGTATAATGTGTAACCATGAAAAGGGCATACCTTTGGAACTGTACATACAGGTTTGCATCACATTATCTTGGCTTGTAGTAGGGAATACCGATGTCGTCTGGCCAAACACTAGCAGATCACAAAGATCATAGGAATGATGTGTTGAGAAACAGCTGATATCCCTGCACAAGCCAGCATACGTGGAATGCCCCATGCATATCTGTGAGTCAGATGCAAATAATGTCCGTAGCACACATGCACCCAGCTCACCCAACCCCCACCCACAGGTACCTCTCCAGTCTTATCCCTGCTGTTGGGAATGGGTATAATATGACCCCTTCCTGTGTATGGCAATAGGGAAAGAATACAGCATGCAGTGCAGGTGTCCCATGCAGGTGTGTGCCTAGCTGTAAGCAGTACCCTGCCAGCATCCACACCACCTGGTCAATACTGACAGAAAGTATTGGCATGAACACCTAGCACACCTACCCTGTCACCCCAGGGGAATATACTGTATGGCAGTCTGGTACTGTAGGAGTGACAGAATGCAACGGCCTGCTACAGCTGACCTGCATCAATAACAAATGTCCTACAGTCCTCTGCCAAATGCCTGCGTCTCACCCATACTGCCAATGTATGTTATGTCATGGACTCCCAAATTACAACATAACACAGTCCACAGAACCCATATGCAAGGCCATGTGGACAAACCACAGCAACATAGCCACCGTGTCCCACTGCATGAACTGCTGACCAACACCAATACACTGCTGTCATGAGGTGATAACTATAGGGAAAGTATCAGAGAATGTTTGCATAATGTATGGAAGAGGATAGAATAATAGACGGGGGATGGTAGCATGGGCAGCATGGAATGTGTGAAGTCTGAAACACAGCCATGTGTACATACTATCCCTGGCTGCAAATACAAAAATGGGTGGCTACAAACCTGCCCATACACCACAATAGGGGTAATGTCCTGACTTATGACCCCTGCCCCTGGGTTACCTGTATGAATCTGTACAGCTGTGAGGTATTGCCACAGTAAGATAAGGCCATACTGTCACAATGATGGATGTACAAGTATGGGATCCTCTGCTACCACTGTACCAAAGTGCTGAACCGGTTACACAGACCCAGCAGCAAGCGTCTGCAGCTCCCCCTCCACAATGGCATTAGTTTTCAGGAATATGTAGGCATTTGACCACAATACTGGACACAGCTGCATTCACCCTGTGTTCCCCAGGACATCACTGTGTGCAAACATCTCTACCTTACAGTACTTGAGGACATAAAACATCACAGTTTGTAACACTACACATGTCTGAATATCTCTGCTAACACCAGGACCATGTAGCAGAAGCAGTGCAGACACAATTACCTACAGTACCCACTATCCCTTGCCCAGTTTAACCCAATATTGGCAACTGATCTACAGATATCCTGCAGAAACAGTTTGCTAGCTGTAGGTGTAGACCACAAAAGTCTGCACTGGAGTACAATCTACCTGTAATGGATCCACATATTAAACTTGGTTAAACAAGGTTAAACTTTTTCTTGCTCCGCCAAGTCTGCTCTTCAATTTTTCCCTTAGAACTGTTCTACTTGCAATCTAAACAGCCTATACTCTATCTGAAAAGCTCAGCACTTGCTCCTAAAGCATTTTTATACAGGTAAAGCACTCTTAAACAAAAGAAAGTACTTCATTCACCTAAATTCTGTTGAGTACACATCTCCCTATAGGTCCTTTCTGACTCAGTTACACAGCAATCTTTTTCACTATTTCTAGCATGTCGAAGGGTCAGTTGCTGGCGTCTTCTCCTGTTCAGCTGGTGAATCTGGGAATCTTGAGGCAATGTTACAATTGCCTCATGTACACAGACAACCCTCTCCTCCTCCCAACAAATACAAATATAAATATATGTGGGAGATGCAACTATATAGCCAAACTGGAGGCTGAGCTCTCTCAATTCAGTACTGGCAAGACCAGTCAGGAGGAGAAGGTAACCACGCACACTACAAACCCAGTCTCACATAGAACTATCACAACAGCAAACCAAACACATAAACACACAAAAACATACTCGGAGGCGCTGATTAAAAATCTACCAAAACAACAGAGGCCTCCAAAGCAGACACCCAAGCAACCACCACCTCAAGACATAGCACATGCAACACATAGTTCACAAAGTCAGTGTGCTAAACAGTCACAGCCCTTAAGGCCAAACAACATGCCAGACACACTTGTAATAGGTGACTCCATAGTCAGACACAGTGACGTCCCACTCACCAGACTGAACAAGGAAAAGGTCACAGTAAGCTGCCTGTCAGGAGCTAGAATCTGCCACATAACACAAGCACTCAGGTCACTCCACAGCAAGTACAAATATGACTCAGTCATTGTACATGCCGGTGTGAACGACCTGAGACGTACCTCCCTGGACTACATGAAAAGAGACATAGAGGAGCTCTCTGATTATGTAGCCCAGGCCGGTATGACCCTGACCCTG
>NC_056744.1:167457563-167495063 GCF_019279795.1 Protopterus annectens | reverse complement strand
CTCCATGGACAATAACCAGGTACACACTTATGACCACCTGCTGCAATGCACCCCAGTACTGACACATGTATACATGTGCATTACTGAGGATAGCAGTGCCAGTGTGTTAGTACACCTGTAGTTGGGAATACCATGAGGGCCTACACAACCACTGCAACACCTATTGCCATAGTAAGATGTGGCTGCTGCTGTATCAGACATTACATGTACCCCGTTATGCTCCTCTCCCTAACGGTTACATGAGCCTTGCAGTACCAGCACAACAGTGTTGTACAAATGTGTTGATAGGCATGGGATACCCATTGAGTTCTGGCAAGTGTGTGTATGTGTGCATGTCTGTATGTCTGTAGAGTACAGCATTCGGAGGCCACATACTCCTATTACAATATGCATTGTCACACAGTAGTACAGATAGTGTTGTTTCTGCCCATAGGTGAGGCATGACAATGCAACACCCTACTTTGCCTGTGGAATGTGTATTAGATGCATAGATGTTGGGATATACAATGGGTTGTATCACAGTCATGGGCAATGTGTGATGGTGGGAATGTCAGAGTTTCATCATGGGTTCCAGTGAGTACAATATCCACTGTGGGATGTGGGTGCTGTGTATACTGTCATTACACCATGGCACAACCGGTATATGTCCCATGTACCACTGTATGGTCACCACTGTCGCCATCAACCATACAGGCAACTGATACCACAATCCAGCCCAGTTATGCATGTACTGTGTGCAGCCTACCTGTAACACATTGGACACACTGACAAGTTAGTTAGCACCATTAGGCCCAGGTCTCTCGGATGTGTGTCTGCCTGTTATGTGTCTGTTAATGTGTATATGATGGTATGTCACACTATGTATTGTCCATATACAACCATTACATCCCCCATTACCATACTGTATATGTCTGGGGATGTTCAGCATGTAACATGTAACCTGGAACACACCTCACCCTAAATGCTGTGTGGTGTGTGCAATTAAAGCCACACACTTCAGTAGCACTACATATCTAAGTAGGGGTCTAGTCCCAGTATTGCCAAGTAATAATGTGTGTATGTGGTTGGGTCTACATCAGGTTGCTGATTATACATGTCCCAGCAGGTCACCTGTCCATGTGGCACAGGCAATAACTGTTATACAAACCTGTGACATGTGTTCAACTGTACCCCGGAGATGTCACAGCCATGGTGTCACCACAGTGCCATACCCCTTGTGGAATATGACTGCAGACCATCCTCCTGATGACACATGTACACCTACGACACAAATGGATAACATTACGGAAACCACAATCACTCAGTGTTTCTAACAGCTACAATGCATCATTGCTGGACAGCTACACTACCTGACATGTATGCATTAAACATTGTTGTTGACAACATGTTACACTGCAGTATATTGGTACACTTTAGTACAGTCACCATGTGCATCAGAACCATATTAGCCTGTCCCTGCATCATTGTTATGGATGACAGGGATGTGGCACAGGTATCATCATATGCACAGGGTGTGTTGTTGGTTTGCCAGAGACCGAGGGTGGGCCATATGTTTGACACCATGTGTGTGGGTGAGGGTTGTAATTAGTTGAACTGAGCATGGTGATGTGGTGTGTGTACGTATGGGGTTGCCCTAGGTGTGTCCATACAGTATGTGGGTATGCATGCACATAGTTCTGCCATGTGTCTGCCCTATACAGGTGCTTTTTGGACAGCTGCACACCATACCTGGCAGAGTGTGCAGTTCGCCGCCTCTGGCCATGGACATGCAGACTGTGCCTCCCAGGAGTTCCATGGGCATGTCCAGGTACAGGCCTCGATGTGCTACTCTCCTCTGATGATGACATATGTCTGCTGGAACCAAGTCCTTCCTGGGACTGGCCAGAGCCACATGCACATGGCCTGCTGTGGTGTGGTGTGGACAGCACCCCTCTGCATTGCTTGGGCTGTTACTGCCACTACGGGAGCACCTTGGTGTCCTAGCACATCCACGTTGACTGCCAGCTGTTGGTGTTGCTGGCCTATGTCCACATGGCCATTGACGCACTCCCACCACATGTTCAAGCACAGACAAACCACGGTCAATGAGGCCCAACATCTCACCCAACCATCTATCCATGACCTCGGTATAATCACAGAGGGCACCAGCCAGTTCAGGGAAGTTGTCGCTTGCAGATGTGAAAGCAGCCCCCTGCAGCCTCAGGCCCTATCTGGTGTACAGTTCCATACATGCCTGCACCCCCATGACAGTCTGAAACATGTGCCTGGTGGTACCAGTTTTGGTGCTTCTGCCAGGGGCATGATGACCAGCAGCCATACCTCGAGCACTCCAGTACATCTGCCTATATGGTGCCCTGCCGGACATCTGGCTATGCCTGCTGTGACCAGACACAATAGGCATAGATACCCACTTTCCTGTGCACTGCCAGCAACTGCCAACTGTCCCACTGCTATGGCCACTGGTGATGGAGTATGTATAGGCACTGTAACTGTGTGATGGTTGGGGTGGCTAAGAGGAGGATGTCAAACAATGGCGGAGTTTCAGCCCCTGTCAACACTGCCTGTGCCTCGACAGTACTATCATGATCTTCAGTGTCTGTGTGGACACCAACATCAGATTGCATGCAGGAGTGAACCTGTCCCACTTCGCCACCTGTGGGGAAAAACAAGAAATGCACTTTAAGACCTGTACAGCATTGCATAACAGTACAGACACACACACACACACACACACACACACACACACACACACACACACACACACACACACACACACACACACACACACACACACACACACCCTCATTCCACCTTAATACCTACCTGTCCCTGATTTTGCAGACAGTCCCACGTTTATTCACATAAGTTCCTCATCCTGCATCACACATGGTAACATACACTCATTAATACCACTCATTAACGTATCACTCCTCTAAATGCCTAGATGAGTGCTCACAACACAAAACCTGTTACTCCATTACCTCCTTGAAATGAATGGAGTAGGTTTTACATGGCCTCACTACTGTCTTTCAGTGTTCACCCTGTGTATGTCCGGACATCATGAACATGGCCCCTATATGTTAGGAGTTAATATGTTCACTCCATAATGTCACGCACTGGAGTGTCATGTAGTAAGTATTGCTCAGTACATGCCAGATATGCTGTTCAATCAACATATCATGTGACAACTGTAATATATGGATACATTCCCTGGTGTTGTCTAGTAATTCCCCAGTGCATCCGTAGTGCTGCATATGTGGGTTGTCATTCACCTCTCTGCTGATTGCAATATTAATGTTATACCTGGTGTCTACTTTCTTTTCCCAATGCCTGTTCCATGCTACAGACCTTATTATACTATCAGCTACCCTGTGATTACATATCAGCCAAGTATTCCTGGTGTCTCATGTGTCAGTCCATGTCCATGTACTGCATGATCCCAAAGGAAAGAACTGCCGTATGAACAACCCCACAATCACATGTGTGCATACATGGACACCCACACAAACACACACACATCCTCTATGTATCAACCCCCTTCCACTCCACCAGATTGCACTTACAGACAAAATAACCCCCCACACACACACATATACAGGTGAGGTTGCACAAAGATAGTACACACATTCCTCCCATTACCCATCTGTCAACATGCATAACATAGGGTACTCAACAGCATGCAGTGCAGCTATAGTCAATCCATTCTAGCAACAGTATACATGTGTGTGATGCATGGGCTGTGTTAGTAGGTGATGCCCCTTCCCTTGGAAAACACTGCACTGAAGTAAACAGTATTGCTGTGCACCTGTTCTGCACCCTGCTATGTACTGTGCACCATGCCTCACAGGTGTACAACCCATTGCTGAATGTGTATTACTGTGTCAGTTATGTCTGCTCTAATGCTCACAGCCCCTATGTTTTTTAGCGACACATACCCGGGATGATATGTGGACAGATGTCATTTGTGAATGCCTGATGTCTGGTTTACAGATCTCAACATCAGCGGTGCATGTATGACCAATCCAATACAATTACACTGACAACCGTCAGACCATACCGTGGCTATGGGGAGTGTACACACCCTTATTGATATGATGCACTCTTCCTTGATCTGCCATGGGACCACATCACCTCATATATTAACAGTACATGAACCTGATATGTGACATATGTCCTGTACATTCACATGCAGTGTCTAAGAAATGTGTTAGGTGTGCAGATGCTGACTGCAATGCATACACTCCGCGGGTGCATATGTGTGCATGCCCTTATCATGATGGTTTGTTGCACCTATTGTCATGTGTACTACAGCAGTCACTATTCCTGACAGGGGTATACTAGCATGAGCCATCTGCATTTGCCAGTGTATGGTCAGTCTGCCCTACACATGTCCCCAACTCTGCATGATTGCAAGGTCTACTCATGTGCACATCCCTTGGTGTTCGTACACTGCCGTCACTATTGCTTTGAGGGTAGGGTTACATCTGCCACAGTTCCTGAACCTGACTGTTTGCAGATACAGCCATGTTTAGCTTCCTTAGGATCCCTGCTGCAGTGCACTGGTGTGTTATGCTGACATACCCTCCCCACCTTCAGCCTTTTTGCAGATGCTTGACAAGTATGGCCTACACATGTGTGCAAGTTTGCATTGTCCCATACACTGAACACCATGTGTTACAGCCTAGTCCCAGCTAATATTGGGGACCACAGTATTATGTTATGCCACAGTGTAGATCTGTAAAAGTTGCCATTGTAATACTGGTATATACACTGTTATTGCACTGTATAAGGGTGATGTTTCACACATGTCCCTACTGTAGGCCATGCATCCCACCATTATGTTCGTCCCTGTGGACACATTTCACAATGACAGGATGTTAGTTATCTTGCAGGTGTCTGACATACACTTCTGATACCCCATCATGGTCACCACTGTAATGCAGTGCATTTAACAGCAACAATACGTGAACATGTATGGCATGCATTATGGGTAAGTGTGTTAGATGTGTGCATGGAATATATTATAGCCATTACATGCCTGGTATATTGACAAGCATCAACATAAACCATACTCACCATCTACAGGCTGCTGCCTTGGTGGTATACCAGAGAGATCTATATAAGAGTGTGAGAGATGTGATATCAGTGGCCACAGCTGTGGCATTGCTACAAGGTGGGTGCAGCATTACAGTACATCAACAGTATAAGTCCATAATACTACTGCTTATGCACATCTGTTTATTACTACTACGCAGCAACAAACTATATATATATATATATATATATATATATATATATATATATATATATATATATATATTTATATATATATATATATATATATATATATATATATATATATATATATATATATATATATATATATATATATATAACATCTCACATATGCATGATCTACATGCACAGATGCAGATGCATACGCAGCAATGGTGTACTGATGTGGCCTGTGGCCTTACCTGCATGCACCTCAGCTGGTGTGTGGGTAGCACCCACCTCCACAATGGTCTCTGCCAGTTGTTGGGTGTGCAGATGGACAGGTATCACAAGGCTCGTGAGGCGATCCTCAACACATTTCGGGGGATGGATGGCACGACCCCCCCATTGTGAGATGATCCCCCCGGACTGCAGCAGCATGCTGACGGGCATTGTGAAGCAGGTCAGAACAATGATGCCAGACCTGCTTATAACTGTGCGGTTCATCATTGACCCTGTGGACTAGATCGTTCCACAAGGCAGTCCACTCCTGCTGCTCATGGGTGGCCCTACTGAACAGAACGGGATAGTGCTGTATTAGGTGGTTCAATACAACCTCATTTTCTGCCTCTGAATACATGGGTAGACCGCTGTGAGACATCTTGCCTGAACATAAAGATGGAAACAGGTCTGAGCAACTCATACAGCAAGGTTACCATAGTTCTTAATACACATCTCTGTCACCCCCCCACCATATCAGTGACAACAAACTGTTCACACAACTCAATAGGTATGGCTACAGCTTATCTACTATTGGGACGTATATTGTATTGTACCACACTTTGTGCTATGTGTTTGTAGCCATGTTCCCTGTGTGGACAATATCATTGCTGGCCTGTTACGGACTATTTCACCTGCATGCCATTGTTAAGGCCACTATGGTTCCATATATGCATGTGGTATGCTTGCTATGTGATTGCTGCACATCTGTCCTTCTGTGTTATTGGGGATAGTTATGCATGCTGTTGGACATGTTTCAGGATTGTGTAGACTATTACTACCCACATATGTTCTATAACAGTGACACAATAGCATGTTCAGGGAATAGTTGCCAGCAGAACCACCTCTCCAACCTCATCTGGCCATGTTACCAGGCCACATCACATGTGGGATCCACCCTGGGGCCTCCTCATCTACTGGTCCAGCACTACCTTCAGATGGAACCACCTCAGGGGATGTTCCTTCCCTGGGGGCACACACAGACATGATCCTGTCACCTGAGGTCAGGTCCAGGGTCTGTTCTATAGGGGGCTCCACAGACACTTGTAGGATGTGCTACAGTACCATGAGGCACCCAGTACACATTCATAGGGTCCACATGCTCCTCCTGCTCAGCCTCCAGGCCAGGCACCTTTAGGGCAGTGGACTGCTGTTGTGAGTAGCAATGGGTGGGGGCCTTGTTCCCATTGTTTCCATATGGGGGCCCATTGGGGCTTTCACATTGCAGACCACACACACCACCCAGGGTGTTTAGCCACCACATGTGTCATATACCACCACTGTAGGCTGTCCTCTATATCTACCAACCTGAACCACCTCCACAAATATACCTGCCATCGTTCCCCATATTTCCATTCCCTACTTCACAGACAAGGGCAATGTGGTCCCAAAAAGGGGTTCACATGTGACATACCCCTCCATGTTGCACACACTTACAGCAGTATATATCTGTGTATATTACTATGTGTGCTGTTCCCTCATACATAGCATGCAGCACTGTGTTGGTAATATAGGGGACATGTATTTACATACATATATGTGTGTGTGTTTGTATATATGTAGACATACGCAAATATCTATATATATATATATATATATATATATGTGTGTGTGTGTGTGTGTGTGTGTGTGTGTGTGTGTGTGTGTGTGTGTGTGTAGATATATATGTTGTATATATGTTTATATCTATATATATCTATCTATATATATATATATATATATATATATATATATATATATATAGATATATATTTATACATATACATACCTAAATAAATGAAACCGACCACCCTTGAAATTTATGAAAGGAAGCCAAACAACCCAAAAACTCACTGAAAATGTGTAGATATACGATACTTGATGATATTCCAGATCTCCGATGTTACTTGATGAAGTAAATAATCCAACAACCATTCGGTTCTGATAAAATTCTTTATTGCAAGGTAAGCGCTTTCACGGCAGAAAATAATAGCCGCTTCATCAGACCACAAACTAACGAACCATTAACCGCTCTTATAGCGCCAAATTTGAATATGCTACCTGGCGTCCCATTCCTAAGACGTCAGTAATGTATTTAAAGCAGCAATGACTTATGCTCTACAAATCTCATGGTCTATATACTTCCTCGAATATATTAAAATCAATCAAATACATTCTTACTATACGATATAAAAATATTGCAATGTAAGATGTAAAATAGCCATCTTCATAAATATCATAAAAATAATGATTACTGACTATAGCAATACTAAATGTATAACATATTTACATAACACAAAAACGCACAATCAATCAAACTGTCAAAACATTCTGTAAGAAATGTGCATCTTAGAACTAAAAAGCTTGACATGATAAAAATGAAGATGTTTAAAGATCTAACAATGTCCTAAAAAGCCTATATATCACGAATGGGCTGCATGACAGAAATTAAATGCAGGATGCACAGAGGCAATGAAAGGGGTATGGGTCAAATGCAATCCAGCTGTGTATAAAAATAATAAACAACTAATGATACATTACTCTGTATCTACGTTTCACATGCAACTATGGACCAAGGGGGTCACATCACTACTCAAGGAGCCATGTATGGAGAAATGCATCAAAATATATACAAATACAATCAAAGGCAATAAAGATACAACAAAATACAGTAAAAAAGTGAAAAATAGGTTGACTCAAGGTGTATTATACCATTGAGGCTAGTATTAAAAACAAATCATTGAACTTGCATAGATTTCCTATCTAAGTGATCTACCCTTCAAGTGTGGTTTGATGGAAAGTACCTCATTGAGTCCCTTCTCTCTATGTGCTGCTAGTCTGCAGATCCATTTAAGCTCTGCTTCTTCAGTGAGATTTACTAAATTTCCTAACCTGTCATTTGGTTCTATTACTTGAAGAGCTTGAAATAAAAAAGTATGTGTATTCCCTTCCCTGAGAGTATGCTTTGCTATAGCGCTGTAGTCCTGACCTCTGGCTAAACAATATCCATGGTCGCGTATTCTCTCTCTAAGTGTCCTGTTAGTCTTTCCTACATAGAAAGAGAAACAACGGACACAATGGGCTACGTATACTAAATTCTTGGTGTTGCAATCACTATTACATTGAATCGTCCAAAGATGACCTGTAGTAGGGTGTTTAAAATAATGAGACTCGTCAATGAAACAACACTGTGGGCATTTCCCACACTTCTTCGTACTTTCGAATCCCGTCTTGTCTCCATTTGTTGCCATCCTTGTTCCACATAATATTCGCTTCAGATTCGGTAGATTGCTGAACACGAAAGATGGGTTGGAACCCACTACTCTGGTTACATTGTTGTCTGCTGTGAGTATGTTCCAGTGTTTGCGGACATAAGATTGTAACATAGTTGTACCCCTTCCAAAGGGAATAACGAAACTCACAAATCTCTTATTCGTATCCTCTACATGTAACTCCAGCTTGTCTGCTTGATCAGAGAAATAAGGTTTTGCTCTATTCATTCTTAGGCTTTCAATCTTCCTATATGTGTCATTGAGCTCCTCTTCTGTGTATCCACGTATCAAAAACCCTTCATGCAGGTTCTCCAATCCTTCATAAAAATCCTCAGCCTTAGTTGATAATCGGGAAACACGCATCGCCTGACCTTTGATGATATTTTTGAAGATGTGTGAGTGGTGCATGCTTTCTCGATGTAAAAAAGATGGTCTATAACATGCTTTATGATATATCTTTGTATTAATCATACTCAATTCCTTGAATGTTGTAACATCCAAAAATTCTATCCTGCACGAATCATAGTTCATAGTGAATCTAAGAAACGAGCTACTGGTATTCAAATATTCATGAAAGATGTGTAGCTCCTCAATACTCCCATTCCAGAGGAAAAGGAGATCATCCACAAATCTCTTGTAGAATAAAATATGTTTATTCTGGATGATATGTGCTTCTTCAAAGGTCGCCATGACAGAGTTAGCATAACTATTGGCACAACTAGTGCCCATGGCGACCCCTTTGACCTGCTTGTAACAGTTACGCTCATATAGAAAGATGTTGTTGTCTAGAACAGTCTCCATTAATAACATCAAAAATTCTATCTTCTCACTAGTAAAATTGGAGCTCTTTTCAAGATATACCTGCAATAATTGCAAACCTTCCTCATTTGGGATGCATGTAAACAATGACGTCACATCCATAGATACAAACAATAAAGAGTCAATTGTACTAGAATCTAACAAAGATACTCTGGTATATAACTCTTTCAATAAATGCTCAGTATCTTGTAAAATATACCTAGATGAACCAATAACCTGCCTGAATTCATAATCTAAGAACATGGAGATAGGCTCTGTGAGCCAACCAGAGCCTGACACTATAGGTCTGAATTCTAGTGCCCATGGCGACCCCTTATGTTTATGACCCAGTATGTTTTGACAGTTTGATTGATTGTGCGTTTTTGTGTTATGTAAATATGTTATACATTTAGTATTGCTATAGTCAGTAATCATTATTTTTATGATATTTATGAAGATGGCTATTTTACATCTTACATTGCAATATTTTTATATCGTATAGTAAGAATGTATTTGATTGATTTTAATATATTCGAGGAAGTATATAGACCATGAGATATGTAGAGCACATGTCATTGCTGCTTTAAATACATTACTGACGTCTTAGGAATGGGACGCCAGGTAGCATATTCAAATTTGGCGCTATAAGAGCGCTTAATGGTTCGTTAGTTTGTGGTCTGATGAAGCGGCTATTATTTTCTGCCGTGAAAGCGCTTACCTTGCAATAAAGAATTTTATCGGAACCGAATGGTTGTTGGATTATTTACTTCATCAAGTAACATCGGAGATCTGGAATATCATCAAGTATCGTATATCTACACACTTTCAGTGAGTTTTTCACCTACGCTCCGTTGGGTTGTTTGGCTTCCTTTCATAAATTTCAAGGGTGGTTGGTTTCACTTATTCATGCAAATGGAAGGAGCTGTAGGTGATCGGAATGCAAGCGGCACTTCGTCTGCAATCAATCATAGGTTGCATACACTCATGGAGGACTGTTTGAATCCTCTTGTAAATTTTGATGGCACTGCACCGATTGAAAACCTTAATAATGACTGTGTAGATGAAACGCTAGTTAGATCTATAAAACGTGACATGGACAATGAGCTTTACAAGTTTAAAAGGTTACAGGCTCAGCGTTACCACATGGAGGCGTGCTTGGCTAAGGACATCATACCACGGGGCTTGAGAATATTGACCATGCCTACGTATGGCAATATGTACCCTAGGTTATTACAACAATGGCAACAAATTAATTTAAAGGCCAGTAGGGTGTACATACAGCTACTCATTGACTTTTTTCTTCCGGTTGAGGAAGAATGCAAAAAGAACATGATTGCATTACAGGAGCGGCTCATAACTGCAGTAGGAGAGGGTGCAACTGAACTCTATGTGCATGAGTTATTTGATCGAGTGAGCCGCTATGGCACTAATCTCCTCAATAACAAGAAAAAGAAGATGATGAGGGATATGAAGGACTTTAGGGAGCAGCACATATTTGTGTGGCCCAGAAACACGTCGACATTGAGCGAGGCTCAGAATACAGGCAGGAGACTTGGGAACGCATTCAATAGAAACACATACAATGGAAGCAACTCCAGCACACATCGCTCTGTGCATATAGATATGAACAGTACCAACAATATGAATATGTCTAATATAGTCAACGCACCCGTCTCAACTCACACTATTGAGCGGAATGATGAGGGGGGTGCAATTTGCAGTGGTCAGCAGGGGGCACTCATTAATAACATCGATCAAGGACAACAGGCATCCACACTGAACAACATTTTTTCACCTGTTGATAATGTGGTCCCATCAGTTTATACTACTCCATTAGAGGGTTCCAATCCATCAGAGGTCGTCAATGAGGTCTCCACCAATGCAGAGAGGATTGAAGTTTCTAATAATCCCTCCTTGGCAGCTGCTGTTCGAAGGAAAATTCAGTTGGACAAAATTGAGGTACACAATCCCACTGAAGGCCCTTTTCCCATCAGATTGAATCGCAAGAGGTCGTTAGACAACGACAATACCAGAGGGGCCAAGAGGAAGGATCCACCTCTGCATCAACAGAACACACTTCAAAGTTTTTGGGGTTAGGCAACCTCGTTTACAACATATCTAATTACACTTTAACTACAGCTGAAATTGAGTTACTTAGCAAGGGAATGTCTTTCATTCCCACTACTACCATTGACTCCAGTGAAGCCGTCTTAGCGCTGAGATTATTTGCTAGGAATATAGGCTTGAAACTTTTGTTCAAAACAGACAGTGACCAGCGTCAACTGACTTTTAAAAGAAAAAGTGAGTTTGTTCCATCCATGATGTCTAATGTTGACATTTTTGTGAAGGCTGTGGAAAATGAAATTTATGGGCAACATCAGTCATTGGAACATGATATAAGGAGCAATCTAACTATTCCGCAGATACAAGCCTTGGATGGTCTTAAAAACAATACCAACATCGTGATACGACCTGCTGACAAAGGCGGCCCGGTGGTTGTTTTGGACAGTTCCCATTATAGAACCAAAATGATGGATATGCTCAGTGGTGATGCTTATGAGATAATCACCACTGCTGTTGTGAAGAGCATGAAAGAAAGCATAGATAGGATGTTGTTTGACTGTAAGATAGCCGGTCAGTTAACAGATGATGTGTTTAACTTCATGCATGTAGATTTTCCTGTCATTCCTATTATATCCGGTCTACCAAAGATACACAAAAGTGAATTTGACCCGGAATTCAGACCTATAGTGTCAGGCTCTGGTTGGCTTACAGAGCCTATCTCCATGTTTTTAGATTATGAATTCAGGCAGGTCATTGGATTATCTAGGTATATTTTACAGGATACTGAGCATTTATTGAAAGAGTTGTATACCAGAGTATCCATGTTAGATTCTAGTACAATAGACTCTTTACTGTTTGTATCTATGGATGTGACCTCATTGTTTACATGCATTCCTAATGAGGAAGGTTTGCAATCATTGCAGGTATATCTTGAAAAGAGCTCCAATTTTACCAGTGAAAAGATAGAATTTTTGATGTTATTAATGGAGACTGTTCTTGACAACAACATCTTCCTATATGAGCGTACCTGTTATAAACAGGTCAAAGGGGTCGCCATGGGCACTAGTTGTGCCAATAGTTATGCCAACTCAGTCATGGCGACCTTTGAAGAAGCACATATCATCCAGAATAAACATATTTTATTTTACAAGAGATTTGTGGATGATCTTCTTTTCCTTTGGAATGGAAGTATTGAGGAGCTGTATATCTTCTATGAATATTTGAATACCAGTAGCTCGTTTCTTAGATTCACTATGAATTATGACTCATGCAGGATAGAATTTTTGGATGTTACGATATTCAAGGAGTTGAGTATGATCAATACAAAGATATATCACAAAGCATGTTATAGACCATCTTTTTTACATCGAGAAAGCATGCACCACTCACACATCTTCAAAAATATTATCAAAGGCCAGGCCATGCGTGTGTCCCGACTATCAACCAAGGCTGAGGATTTTTATGAAGGATTGGAGAACCTGCATGAAGGGCTTTTGATACGTGGATACACAGAAGAGGAGCTCAATGACGCATATAGGAAAATTGAAAGCCTAAGAATGAATAGAGCAAAACCATATTTCTCTGATCAAGCAGACAAGCTGGAGTTACATGTAGAGGATACGAATAAGAGATTTGTGAGTTTCGTTATTCCCTTTGGAAGGGGTACAACTATGTTACAATCTTATGTCCGCAAACACTGGAACATACTCACAGCAGACAACAATGTAACCAGAGTAGTGGGTTCTAACCCATCTTTCGTGTTCAGCAATCTACCGAATCTGAAGCGAATATTGTGTGGAACAAGGTTGGTAACGAATGGAAACAAGACGGGATTTGAAAGTACGAAGAAATGTGGGAAATGCCCACAGTGTTGTTTCATTGACGAGTCTCATTATTTTAAACATCCCACTACAGGTCACCTTTGGACGATTCAGTGCAATAGTAATTGCAATACTAAGAATTTAGTATACGTAGCCCATTGTGTCCGTTGTTTCTCTTTCTACGTAGGAAAGACTAACAGGACACTTAGAGAGAGAATACGCGACCATGGATATTGCTTGGCCAGAGGTCATGATTACAGCGCCATAGCAAAGCACACTCTCAGGGAAGGGAATACGCATACTTTTTTATTTCAAGCTCTTCAAGTAGTAGAACCCAATGACAGGTTAGGAAATTTAGTTAATCTTACTGAAGAAGCAGAGCTCAAATGGATCTGCAGACTAGCAGCACATAGAGAGAAGGGGCTCAATGAGGTACTTTCCATCAAACCACACTTGAAGGGTAGATCACTTAGATAGGAAATCTATGCAAGTTCAATGATTTGCTTTTAATACTAGCCTCAATGGTATAATACACCTTGAGTTAACCCATTTTTCACTTTTTTATTGTATTTTGTTGTATCTTTATTGTTTTTGATTGCATTTGTATATATTTTGATGCATTTCTCCATACATGGCTCTTTGAGTAGTGATGTGACCCCCTTGTCCATAGTTGCATGTGAAACGTAGATATAGAGTAATGTATCATTAGTTGTTTATTATTTTTATACACAGCTGGATTGCATTTGACCCACCGCTTTCATTGCCTCTGTGTATCCTGCATTTAATTTCTGTCATGCAGCCCATTCGTGATATATAGGCTTTTTAGGACATTGTTAGATCCTTAAACATCTTTATTTTTATTTTTATCATGTCAAGTTTCTTAGTTCTAAGATGCACATTTCTTACAGTATGTTTTGACAGTTTGATTGATTGTGCGTTTTTGTGTTATGTGAATATGTTATACATTTAGTATTGCTATAGTCAGTAATCATTATTTTTATGATATTTATGAAGATGGCTATTTTACATCTTACATTGCAATATTTTTATATCGTATAGTAAGAATGTATTTGATTGATTTTAATATATTCGAGGAAGTATATAGACCATGAGATTTGTAGAGCATAAGTCATTGCTGCTTTAAATACATTACTGACGTCTTAGGAATGGGACGCCAGGTAGCATATTCAAATTTGGCGCTATAAGAGCGCTTAATGGTTCGTTAGTTTGTGGTCTGATGAAGCGGCTATTATTTTCTGCCGTGAAAGCGCTTACCTTGCAATAAAGAATTTTATCGGAACCGAATGGTTGTTGGATTATTTACTTCATCAAGTAACATCGGAGATCTGGAATATCATCAAGTATCGTATATCTACACATTTTCAGTGAGTTTTTCACCTACGCTCCGTTGGGTTGTTTGGCTTCACATATACATACCTATATATGGGGTACATTCAGACATCAGGTCCACAATCTCTAACTCTCCTTCCTGCTTAGCTGCACTGTTCTGCCTTGCTACAACACAAACAGGTGCCACATATGGACACAGCCTAACATTAGGGGGTATATATAAGGTAAGATTGCAGGTAAGCCTATTACAACAGCTATGGTATTTCAGCATGCTACAATCCATGTTAACCTAAGATTCCTGCAAGTGGTGGGCTCCAGAACCCACGTGTCCATAATTATGGCATTACTTCCATCACCAGCTACTGGCCACAGTAATATACATACTTCCCATTACACAACACACACTATGCTGGCTTACATCTTGTCAGTCAGTGTTGCTCTGCACAGTTGACAGGTATGGCCCACTACCCACAGGGACAGACTCCAATGTCCATAGCAGTTGTTCAGCTAAACATCACTACAACAGCAGCACCTGATGGCACATATATATCATTCCACATCATCTACCCCAGTATTATGATCCAGCTTTATGCCATAGCATATCACCTACTCCGAGGAGATCTCTGCCTAAGATATAAAGCTATGTCTAACCCAGAGCTTTTGGACATGCAACACCTAAAGAAATCCCATTCCCTCCGAGCTACATGCTCTAGGGACATAAACTATGTCACCACAATAAACAGGACATGCTGGAGGGATAGATTCCTGTCCCAGAGACTTCCCATACTCTGGAACAAGCTACCCATCTATGTCAAGCAAAGTTCCTCATTAGCACTCTTCAAGAAAAATCTTGATAAGTGGATGGGAAATAGGAAATACACCACAGGGATCACTTCGGTGGCTCTGCTCGACAGGCGCACAGAAAAATAGCTTTCTTGGGAGGCGTAAGCCAGGGAACCTTGTTGGCTAGGCTTACTTTGGCCCTTGGGCTGATAGCTTAGTAACTACCTATGAGCCTAAGTACTACAGTCAATTACGTGCATATATACCTCACATACCTGTTGTGGGAATGAGGTCTGTTGTGGATTGTGTCCTTGTAGGAGGTTTTTTTTCTCCTTGGCCATGGCCTTAACCTGCTTCCTTTGTTTCTGTTTTTGGTTTGGTTGTGGTTCTGGTTTTGGTTCTATATCTGTTTTCTGTTCTCTCTCTCTCTCTCTCTCTCTCTCCAGTAAATGGATTGAGCTGTTTGGAATAGATTGCAGCACGGCTGTTGTAGGTGATGCACATGATCAGGCGATGGCTTCTGCACCAATCAGTGTCCTCCACTTGCTACCTGCATGCAGCATGCTGTGTAGTACTTCTAATTACCACTGTCATGCCAACTCACTACTATAAATCCTTACATCATGTGGGCATGGTCCCTTTACCTTTACTGTATGGTGAACATCCTTCCTGTGTGTGGGCAGCAGTGTTACAAACAGCAAATAGCAATACCTCTTTCAATATAACTTGCACACTCAGGTCAGCTACATATTTGTATGAGTTTCCAGAACTACAAACAGAGTGTGAGTAGTGGTGTTTGCATTGTATAGCACCATTGTTACAGGGTTTGTGTGTACATACTAGTTTAACATGGACTGCAGTCTGTCTGCATAGCTCTCACCTGTGTGCCTATCCACTTGATGGCCAGAGGTGTGCCTGTTATGTTTTGCCTGTCCACCACCCAGGTCATTTGTCAGATATATCACTGGCAGTGTGTGTGTGTTGATTGCTATCAGTACATGGCTACATCCATTTGTGTTTCTGACTTCATATGCCTAACTAAGGGCATGTTGCAGACTATCCTGTAACACCAGTGACTTCCTTAGTGTATGACAACACTATTTCACATATGGGCCTGTGTTCCAGCCTCTGTCCTCCACCTACATACCAGTCTTTGTCCATATGGCATGCTGTCAGGGGTTATGTAGTGGCATGTGAGTATGTCATGCTGCCATCCCTGCCATTATTCAACTGCTGTTGTGACCCCCACACATATTGTGGGGTTGGGTCCATATATGTGTGGGCTTCATCTGCACAATACATGTGTGCCCTTATGCAGTCCAGAGACCAGTGTATGTAACAGTGGTATATGCCCCTGTATGTCAGTCTATGGGGGGGGTGTACCATAAGTAATCTAGGCTGTTACAACATGTGAGGTGTATCAGGGGTAAGCTGCCTTAAGGTATCTGTATGTACAGTACCATACAGTTCACCTTGGGTAAATGCAGGCTCACAGCTTCCTGCCATAGAGACTGTTCTGTTAGTCAGTGTGATTGTGATAGTTTCAGTTATGCCTTGTTATGTCAAATATATATCCCATTGTGTCATTTGAAGTCTTTACCCCCTAGGGATTGTGTACAGAGTGTAGATAGAGGCTGCTGGACTATACATCTGCAATACTTACTGTTGATTGATTTTTATCCTGTGGCCCAGTCTGTCTTTACTGTTGTACTACTTGAAGGCCTTGGCCTGGACAGCAACATATGTTATGCTTTCCGGAATATTGTATTAATTGATCTGTTTGAGAGTTGCATTAGTCTGTTTATATGTATTACAGAGTCTAAGCAGCTATATGATATGTTATATACAAATTTAATAGTACACAAATAAAGCTTCCTCATGTATGTAAACCTGTATGTGGTGTTATATCCTTTGACCTTTCTGTGGGTATATGTTTCAGGCAACAATTGTTTTTTGTATGGGTGACTCATACAGTGTCCAGTTAGTAAGGTGGCAACTGTAGGCATACTAGCTGTTCCGTATGGTGTGCACCCTCTAAATATGTATCTTCCTATACATATCTGTGTGTGTGTGTGTGTGTGTGTGTGTGTGTGTGTGTGTGTGTGTGTGTGTGTGTGTGTGTGTGTGTGTTTGTGTGCGTGTGTGTGTGTAGTTATATATATATAAATATATGTATCTGCATATATTTGTGTGTGTGTGTGTGTGTGTGTGTGTGTGTGTGTGTGTGTGTGTGTGTGTGTGTGTGTGTCTGTGTGTGTGTGTGTGTGTGTGTGTGTGTGTGTGTATGTGTGTAGTTTTATATATATATATATATATATATATATATATATATATATATATATATATATATCAATATATGTATCTGCATATATTTGTGTGTGTGTGTGTGTATGTATCTTAGGAATGTTTATTACTTCCACATTGTACATTCCCTATGGTAGCCAGACTACTGCATATGTTATTGATACCAGCCTGACATCATAGTACACTACCCTATTGCCTTAGTTTGGACAGTGGTATGGCTGTCGACAACTATATACATGAACTGGTTTTACCTGCAATATACACCTCTTACCTGTTATACCTGTGGAGGTATTGTTTGTTAACACTAACTAACTGTTTCTACACATACTCCCAGATTCCAGGTTGATGTTATGCACATACCTGTCTCTTTTTGCACACACTCTGGGCATGTCTTCACCACATGCAGGTGAACTGGGACATATTCCCACTATTGCCCTCTTAAACCTTTAGTGACTTATACAATGACAGGTTTGTTTTATTTGATATTTTCCAGATATGTACAGGTCTGACAGTAAGTTATATGATATTACATGCTGTTTACATGTCAGAGATTGGCACACTGATATGGCAGGGGGCAGGGTAACAGCCAGCAGATATGGGCCAAATAACTGGACATTCTGGACATTTCTGTACACTTGTGGGGTATAACTTTGCATACAGCTTACTACCACTCTCAGGATTCGAACCATGCCTGTGTCTGCTAAAGTTAAGACACTGTCCGTCACAGTTGAATGTGCCATATAGGTATTGTTGCATATCTTTTGTCTGATTTATGTCTATAATTCTCCTGTGGTTTTACATTCTGACCATGTAATTACAACACTCTTATACAGGATTTCCTAGACAGTTGTATTATGTTGTACAGTGTGGGTGACAGTGATGAGTAATGCCTTATTATTCTGAACAACTGCAACACTAACAATGCCATACAATACCAGAATAAACAGTACCAGTACAGGATATCAATCTTTTATTTATAGTCACAGTGTTCGTATCTAAAATCGAACAACAGCAATCACTGAGCAAAAAAACAGCAAAATACAACCCAAGGGTCATCCACAAGTTTAATTGTAGCAAATTCTCTTCCTCTGACATCTCGACTGTAGCCTTCAAGGAGTAAAGAACCATAGAAGCACACACATTTTATGTACTAACAGACAATAATTGAATAATTAATTAATTATCCACTTAATTTTTTTTTTATCAAACTAATACAATAAAACAATAAAATAATTAAATTAATACTCTCCAATTCATTTCTTAATTTAACCCATGCGGGTATAAAGTGCCAAACTTTAAAATATAAATAGCCTCTTTAAACAATAACTGTTTTTTAAGATTATTAACATCAAAATAAGAAACATTCACTTTTTCCAGCACTGTACCTTTTAACCCCTCATTACTACCCTGATGATTTTTTTTAAAATGCATACCCACATAACTTTCTTCTTTATTATTAACAATGCCTCTAGCATGTTCCATTAATCTAACTTTGAATGCCCTTTTTGTTTCACCAATATAAAATTGGTTACAGTGACATCTGAGGGCGTAAATAACACCCTCAGAATTACAAGTAAAATGATCCCATGTGTTGAAAAATATACTATTCATTTGTGGAAAACTCTTCACTACAAACAGTGTTCGTATCTGACAGACCTGTGGGAGCAATGTTTGTTAGCACTACCTGCATGTTGCCACACAAATTACCAGTTTCCACATTAATATTATGCACATACATCTCACTCTGTTACTATACACACTCTGGTCACAGCTTGACACCATAGAAGTGGAGATGGGACATACTTGGCTACTTACTCTCATAACATTTTGGGGGGTTGCTAAAGCGACAGGTTTGTTATTATAGATGTCTGACAATCAGTTATATGTCTTGTTTGTTGCCTAAATGTCTGGGATCATCCCACTGGTTTGCCAGGGGGACAGGGGGACAGGCAGCAGCTATGGGCTGATTTACTGGACATTCTGGACATTTCTGTACACTTGTGGGGTATGATTTTACATACAGCCTACTACCACTTCCAGGATTTGAACCATGGCCGTGTGTGCAAAAACTACAACAGTTCCCATCGCAGTTGAGTGTGCTATTTGGATATTGTTGTTTGTCTTTTCAATGTTTTCTAAGTTTCTCTCAGTTGTACTATTTGACCTCTTGGGATTACAACAGTGATATACAGACATTCCTACACAATTTACTTATGTAGCACAGTGTGGGTAACAGTGCTTACTACAACAGTACTATTAAGTGATTGCAACTCTACATTACCATATGATACCAAAGTGAACACATGCAGTCCAGCTGTTAGACCTTAATTGTCAGTCTATTATGCTTTTATTTACATACAACCTACATGAGACTCTTCCTTCTCTATTCTCTGGTGTATGCAGTACATGCCTTAAACATTACAGGTTTTATACAGGCAATTAACTTACTACAACTTTTAGATTTATTTCCTATGACAGTATATGCAAGAGTATTACTAACCTGCCTTGCGTTGCAACTGCCCTAATCTACAGCCATTGGCCTCCTGGTTCATAGCCCGCTCACTTGCCACTGTGAAAGATATAAGAGGAATATTTAGCCATATCTATCCATAATATACATGAGCTGGCAATTATTAAACAGGTAGTGGACTGATACTTACACAAGGCTGGGACTTCCCCAGTCCTCCTAGCCTCTTGGATCCACTGATCCAAGAGATCCCCCTTTCACCACTTCAGGTCGGCATAGTGATGAATGATCTGCTCACCAGTTCGGGGTATGCCAGTTGCACTGGTAAGGTCATGGGCGAGATTGTCCCAGGCCACCGCTTTGTATTGGGAACTCTGGTACTGGCCCAGCTGCAGTCTTATGTCATGGTCTTTCACAAGGAGTCCTGCCATGACTCTGGAATCCTGGATGCTCTAGCACTGTGTCTGAAAGCACACACCCTCTCCCATTCCAGACATAGTGCCTACAAGGGGAAGCTACAACCAGTTATGAGATGTATTCCTGCCTGTTGGATTTAAATAGGGCCGGTTTCCCGCACTTTGCTATGACTGGAGATTTGCAAAAGGCTACGCTATGGGCAAACCTGCTTACCTAAGGTTGGCATTGCTTAAAGGGGTATACCAATGGGCAGATTGAGTTAGCTGGCCTACACATTGCTTACACCTACTAAGCTGGGCTGTGCGATGCATAGCATTGCTTAATATTTATGTTGCGTTATATTTGCATTGTGGTGTTGATTTATTATTCATTATTCATTACATGTTATATATGTGTTTGATATCCATGATTCATGTGTACGTACACTGTATGGGGTCCTTGTGTTTATTAGGGGATTTCAACACTTTATTACATTAACACGTCACATCTGGGCTTAATGCAGTACTCCAGTTCACATATTTATGTCTTGTAGTTGGTTATACAATATAAAACTATATATAGATTCCTTTCACATGTTCAGTTTGTATTTCCTATGGTGAGGATCTGTTTGGTGATACCTCAATCTTATGTACTGCTGTGATGGCTTAGTGGTTAACTACTGTGACTATAGTGTACAGGGTCCTCGGTTTAAGACCTACAAAGGCTGTTTATTTTGTTTCTGGCCAGAACAGCTGCTGACGCATACAGAGTGCTTTAGGCACTTTTAAGCAATTCTAAGTGGGTTTGTGTGTGTCTGCACAAAGGTAAGCAATGCTAATCTCTGGTTAAATATGCTTACAGAGAGTTAGCTTCAGTATTGCTTAACCTGTGTGCA
This sequence comes from Protopterus annectens, assembly GCF_019279795.1. NCBI lineage: Eukaryota > Metazoa > Chordata > Ceratodontiformes > Protopteridae > Protopterus > Protopterus annectens. Next base: position 167,473,442 of record NC_056744.1, on the reverse strand, counting down.
CATTGCTTACTCCCATGCAAACGGGCTTAAACCCGCTTACTACTGCTTAAATATGCTTACTCCCGCTTACTACTGCTTAAATGCTTACTCCCGCTTACTACTGAGTAACTATGCTTACTCTTGCTTACTAGTGCTTACACCCACTTACCACCACACTAATTTAGACAGTGATGTCTAATGGCTCTTGGACAGGTGGTGAATTTGGCACCTGTATGGATTTATCATTCATTACACATTTTACCTTCCATTTCTATCACTGATTCCTGTGTACATATACTGTATGGGGCACTTGTGATTATCTGTGGACTTTGCAACATTATGACAGTGACACCTCACATCTGCATTTAATGCAGTACTCCAATTCACAAATATATGTTATGTCATAGGTTATGCAACAAAATAAATTGATCGTACAGTGATTTGACATGGAAAATGTTTTGTACTGGAGTGGGACTCGAACCGAGACTCGTAAGGCGAATGCTCTGCCCACTACACTATTGCTGTACTGCTTTGTTTGCATATATCTTGCTTTTTATCCTCTTGTGCCATTTAAGCTGCCTTAACCATAGCTAAGCGATGGGCAAACCCGCACACCTATGGTTACATTTTATCTGTTTCAAAAAAAATAAATCGTCATATTTAAATGTTGTAACTATTGCCCTTGTACACTTGGGGGGATGTTGCTTGGGGTATGCAAACACCTATGAGCAGTCTCGCTCATTCTTACTCCTACATTGCTGTTCTTGATTGCAGGGATGTGTATATTCTGAGAGCTCTGCTATCAGACACGCCCCCTGCACTTGTACACGCTATGTGTCCATTTAGGAGCTCATGCAGAGCGCATTCATTACTATGCATGGCGCGCTGATGTCCTGCTCCTAAATGGCCTCTTCCGTGCAGGACTAAGCTAGTACTGTACGGAAGGATTGTGAATCCGGGGGACAATCTTGTATGTTTAGTGCAATGCTGTACATGTGGGGCATACTGTATCAGGAAGACCAACCAGAGAGAGTATTGGAGAGAATAGGTCATCATCTATCAGACATAAAGAGGCACGTCATAACCAATACCTTATACACACATATTTTAGAGACTGATAATAAACATAATTTTAAATTTATGATTTTATGAATAATTCATGAACCAGATGTTAAGCTTTTAACAGAACAAGAACAGCTTAATTGGATCTTTAGGTTCAGAGCTCATATTCCTCCAGGCCTCAATGGTATGGTTATTTAAAACCACATTTGAGGCAATTACAAAATCAGATTCATTAAATAATTTCACTGTTTTAAATACTATTTAAGCTGACTTCCTATTTCTTGTTTTATGTTTGCCTGATGAAGCTGAATGGCGAAAGTTATTTTAAACTGGTGACTTTAATTTTATTGTGATTTTAATTTTATTTTAGTGGCTGCTGTCGAAATACTTTGTATCATTAAGAGTTATAAGGACATTCGTAGTTCAGATTACTTTATTTTACTATTGTATATTTATTACAGTAAGAAAGGTATTATCAAATTCTAAAGGGCATGACTCAGCATATCAGTAAGATCATTGTACCAATTTATAATCCACTGCTATATCTATCCCATTATGTTTTTTTCATATATAGTGTGACGGATTTAAGCATTGGTGCAGGGGTGCACACTGCCCTCTTTTTAAAGCTCTGAGGTTATAGAATTTAAAAAAGGAAGAAATACAGTCCATTGTTATTAGTTGAACTTGGAAAATATACATCTAAAAGGTACATTTTTCTATTTCAAACTACCATCAATTTGCTTCTGGTGACTCATTCATCAGATATGTGATTGGAGGTTGCAGTCAGGTGATCTAAATGAAGATCTTGAACTGCTCTTCCATTGTTGTGTGAAGGCGCATTTGTTGGTAGGACACATATGAGATGAACTGGATGACTTTGATTACCAACTTTCCTTAATGTAGATTCATTAAAATCTGGGCAGAATACAAAGTGCCCTACTAGATTCTACACTGATGTGCATTTGATGCTCATACCTGCTTGATACAGTGATTCTAAACATGTCAGTTTTGGTAGAGAACTGTTGAACTATTTAGAGCCACTGTATCAAGGAGACAAGACACGGCTCCTTCACATTCCTAGATAAGTTGCGAACAGCACTCCTGCTACAGACATATATAACTAGTGCACCTGTATTAACAACCTTTAAAGTATGATACACGCAAGCATACAGCACATGTATACTTTTTTAAAGAAAGAAAACCACTTTATTCACCTGATTCTGTTTAGTTAAAAAGCAAGTCAAGAACAAAGATTTTCTTGTCAGTTTGCCCTTGCACTGCACTGTTATTTTGTTGAAGTTGGAAAATGTACTGCTAAAATGGTACATTTTTCCATTTCAACTTACCACACAGCAGAGATGTGACTGGAGGTTGCAGTCAGGTGATCTATCTAATGATCCTGAACTGCTCCTCCAACTGCATCTCTCTTGTAGTTGAGTGAAGGCACATTGGGTAATAGGACATGCAGATTTGGTGAAAAAAATATTTTCATAAAATTCATTCTAGCATAACAGAAACTGCAGATTTGATTATATCTGTTCAGAGAACTGCTACTGGATTTTGCGAGTAACAGCATTTTTCAGAGATCATGAGGTAATTTTTTCTTCTACAGGAGGGCTTGAAAGGTGCCTAAGGATTATAGCTGACAGACTTGTTTCGTGCCTTACCATTACATTCTGCTGTAATTCCTTTAAAATCTTACCAGTGAATAAAATCATTTTAAGTGTCTGTTTTTTTACATTCATATGAATCTTTTTTGCACCTGTCAGTTTTAATAAAGGAACAAGAATATAACAGAGGTGCATTTATATGAATGTAAAAAAAAGATCTCACCCTCTTAGAAAAATTTAAGATTGTTATATGCATTTTATCATGATGTGATCCAGCTTTCTAGTTATCATCCATATACTTCTATCCCTAATTTTTAAATACATCCTTAATTTCAGTTTAGGATTTTGTTACATCCCTACTACATTTGGCAATTCTTTTCAGAAAAAGGTTGTGGATTAGAGTGAACAAACACTGATATTCATTACAGCTCCATACTACTTTTATCTCAGAAATGCATTTTAATTTGCATCCTATTTTCCTATCATTTGTCTTAAGTTTGAGTAACCATTACATTAAAATAGTTCTTAATTTGTGTTTTCCCTAATTATTTTCCCTCATCTCTATTTCTGGATTTGAATGATGGAAGTATCCTCTTATAGAAGTTAGACTATACCCCTCAGCTTCAGCAAGAGTGAATCTCTCTCTATGTACACACATGTACACACATATACACACCACACACACACACACACACACACACACACACACACACACACACACACACACACACATATCTGTGTGTGTGTGTGTGTGTGTGTGTGTGCCTAAACACATGTATATACACTTATCTATCTATATATATCTATATTTATATGTGTGTATGTGTGTGTGTGTGTGTATAAATATATATATATACACACACACATATATATATATATATATATATATATATATATATATATATATATATATATACATATGAATAATGCTTTCTATAAAAACTCCTATGGTAGCCATAGAAGCGTCACATACATTTATTAGAGGAAACCTACTGATTGTTACCAGGTGGTGTACTGATGCTCAGGACAGAGTAACTGCAAGGTAACAATAAACTTTCAGTGTAGGTTAAACTTGGACAAGAGTAAGAAGTGGGGAGTTATTACTTTCTGCTTCTTCTCTGAGTTTGTATGATTTCAGAGTTATTCTATATATTGTATATGTGTGTATGTGTGTGTGTGTGTGTGTGTGTGTGTGTGTGTGTGTGTGTGTGTGTGTGTGTGTGTGTGTGTGTGTGTGTGTGTGTGTGTGTGTGTGTGAGCATGCCTGTGTACATGTATCTTCCTGCAATGTAAGTTGTTGCTGGTGTCCAAACTGCTCTCTTCTATAAGGCCAGCTGATTTCATCGACCTTAAGACTACCAGCTAGCATTGCAATGTCAGAATTAAGCTGTGGCACATGTGATAAGTGTGGTGATTTTTTGTGTATAAGAATAGTTAGGCAGGGATTCTAATCTCACTCCAGGCCACTGTGTGGGTATCTTCATATGACCTATGTATGATCACCTCAGAAACATAGAAAGAGGCATGGTTTTGCAGTATTTTGGTTGTAGCAGGTAATGTGGGCCTCCAAATACCTGACCACTACTAGGCCTGCTGATGTCATCAAGCATGAGATGTCTTAAAGAGATAGTAATAGCAGACTTGAGGTGTAGCTTGTGTGTCACATACTGTGATATATAGTGTGCACCATTAGATAGGTACGTGTTCTCATCTACATGCAGCCACCTTGCAGTGTGTGTGTGCTGTGCTGTGTCCTGTAAACAGTAAGTGGAGATGGTGCTATTCTTAATGTAACCAGGTTTGTGTGTGTGGCTGTTAGAGCATTTTACATCAGCTTATGGAATCATAGGATCTTTGAACTGTAGTAGCATAATGACTGTACAACCCTCACAATCCTAGCCAAGTTTACACCCTTATTTACATGATTAGGACATATTACCCCTGTCTATGAGGGACACAGGCAGAAGCCCTGTGGTGAAATGATGGTCAGCCAGCCAATCATACAGACGGCATCTGACAAGGTCCACTGAGATGTCCTGTTTGCCATTAGACAGGATTCTGTTTCAAATGTGTTAAAGTCTACTAGACAGATCTCTCCCACCAGCATGTATTACTAATGTCACATACCAGGTTAATGTCCTTACAGTGAGTAATCCATGTATCATGCCACCTACACATATGTAGCATTTCCAATCAAGCAGGGTCACACATTGCCCCATATGCAAAGCAGAGATCACCTCTGAGAAGTCTATATGCCACAGGCTACAATAACTACTGATGTCAGATGACTGAAGCCCATTAGACAGATAGTGAAGATGTGAAGTTCCCTTGTGAGGGACCATTGTGCTGTGTGCAATTGCCAGTAGTGCTTGGAAAGGTACAGTACCAAATGGCCATCGCACTCACATATTGACATGCTGAGATAAGAGTACAATGTACATTTCTGGTGACTGTGCCCTTAGTTATGACATATGATTCCCATCTTACCACTGGAGAGACATGGTGATCTCATGTAAATTAGTTGTAAACCTATGTGTCTAGGTCTGTGTGCCCAGGACTATCAGCTCTGAGTATGTACATCACATGCTGTGACTGATGTGTGACTTATCAGGAACATAAGTGTTACCGATGGAAATAATACTACATATATATTTGCATGGAGTTTATGGCCAGTAGTATGTGAACAGGCATTTGTTCATCAATACTCTCATATAAGATATTGACATAACTCACATTGTTTATGACCGCTCACAGTTTGCAGGCATCAGCCAACACTGTCAGGCACAGACAGTCAGTATTCGCTTATATTGTGGTCAAATGGATTCTGAGCAGTACAGGATCCAGGACTGAGCCCTGTTGGGCACAGTTTCTTACAGATCAGCTATTGAAGGTGGATTTCCCTATTTTGAATATGTGTGCCATAAATTGGCTACTTAGTGACCCCTATAATGATATTACTGTGGATGCCTATGTAGGTGTTTTTGTCAATGATGCCTGAGTGGGGGATAGAGTCATCTGGCTACATCCAGGGGGTAGTATGCAATGATGTCCCCTCACCCAGGTAGTTGGTGACAGCCTCAGACATGTCCACAGCATTTACCAGCCATGATCTCCCTGTCAGACATTGAAACTGTATACAGTCAATGGTTTGTAGATTGCATATATGTTTGCTGATCAGCCTCATAATGATTTGCCCCATGGGCATACAGATATGGTTACTCAGGCAAATAGGTCTATAGTTCCAGTGGTTGGTGGAAGCTCCACCTCTGTGCAGGGAAATAACAGTTATCATTGTCCAGATAGCTGTGATGCATCCATAGGTTCATAGGTTCATAGGTTCATACTAGGCTATCTGCCCTAGGGCATTTATAAGCCTAGCCAGAGTGTGTATGGCTTTTGCCACCCATTTTAAATTAATTTTGCTATGCCCTTTTTCGAGGTTAGTATACTGTGCCTCTGTCTAACAGTGACACAGAAGTGATACCCAGGATAAACCTATGATCTCCCATCCACTCATCAAGATTCCTCTTGAAGAGAGTCAATGAGGGACTCTGCCTAGCCTGGACTGGGATTTTATTCCAGAGTGAAGGGACCCTCTGGGTTATGAATCTGTCCCTCCAGCTTGTCCTATTTATTTCAGTGCTGAGGTTTAAGTCCCTCGAGTGCGTAATTCCGGGTTGGACATGGCTTTATACGTCAGGCACAGACCGCCTCTGAGCAGGCGGTATGCCACTGAGTAGAGCTGGAGTTTCTTTAACTGGGCAGCATACGGCATCTGTTTGAGCCCCTTGATCCTCTTGGTGAGGTACTTTTGGGGTCTTTCCAGTTGCTGCAGGTGTCTGGTAAGGTACATCCCAAAAGGGGCACTGTACTCAATTATGGGCCTGATAAGGGATGAGATTACAATATGTACCAGTGGTTACAATATGATAGCAAGGAGTTCCCAATGGTGTTAGTAATCCTTGGTGGATCCCATGTAGAACACAGCCTGGGATATTAGCATGTTAGCATGTCCAATAGATGCTGTGTATACTGTGATCTGCTTTGTAGATATGGAAGGTATGGGACAGGTTGTAGGAATGTCATGTGGAGCATGTGGTGGTGACAGGGGAGTGAAGCTGATGCAGAACCTGTGGTATAACAGGTCAACTATGAGTACAGAACCAGTATATGTGGTATCATTATGTACAAGTTCACTGACAATCTGGGCCTGTTCTCTGAGGTTACACATGTAACTACACTGTGCATTGTGGTTCTGCTTTGTGGGGAGGCTGATTTTGTCACATACTGTTTTTATCTGATGTCACACAAATACTAAGTGCTTGCATTAGCTGAAGAGGTTTTGCCTGAATTTTAGGGGCAAACTCACTCCAACTGTCATACAGCAATGTCCATCTCTTATTGTACAGCCTCAGAATGGCAGTTATCCAACACACAGGTTTGCTGTGCCATGAGGAGCTCATTTTCCTCCTCTCATGTATAGCCACGTCTATGCAGTTGTACTGCTGCTTACATAATGCATTTGGTGTAGAGTTCTGCATACTTGCCCTTCACATCTGAGGGGGAGGTTCAGTCATGCTATGTAATCCAAATCATGGGGGGGTAGTACATAGCTTTGTTGAAGTATAGTTCTGCATTATCTGCAAGGCGGGGTTAGGTCTGATAATTTTTATGGGACTGATCTGTGTTCAGATCTCACCAGGGAGGACCTTACAGTGGTGAGCTGCAGTGGTCACCCATACTGGGATATACATGAAGCACTATGTTGCCTCCCCTTGTGGGGATGTCACTCCACTGGTCCAGGACATTGCAGTTAAGAAAGTGGAGTAACCCTTGGGTAAGTGAGATTCAGCATGACTAACCAACACAGTTGGTGGTTACTTAATGCCACCTCAAACCATGGTGTACTGATATATCTTGATAGACACATGTACATGCAAATATTCACAGTGTGTATCTGGATTCATGGATCTGCTGCTGTAGCTGACAATGGCTTGATTGCGTACCCTTCCAGCAGTGAATAGCACCTGCAGTGTCTCTGGGAACACATATTGTTTCACTAAATCTGGATGTGTATCTATTTTTAATGAATATGTATACACCATCTGCAATACCTTGCACACTGTCAGTTTGTAATCTGAACATGTGAAAGGGCATGTAGTCTGGTATGGCTGTGGTGCTGTCCACAGCCATGAACCAGGTGTCTTTCACTGCACAAATGTCTGCATATTCCAGGGTGGGGACACCTTTCACAGAGTGATGTTTAGTGTTGCCATTCCCAGCATGTAGCAGCATAACTGTGATATTGTATGAATATGGCGTTCTCATTGGAAATTTTACCCTCTAGATAGTGCCTATAAGATGCACTGTGAGGTGTGTCAGCAGTCTTGGCCACTACTCAAAATCCCAGGGGTGAGAGATGAAGACCATCTCTGGCAAAGCATTGACTTCTGTTGAACAAGTCATCCTAGGCAGACATGTAATGGATGCCCTTACAGTGACACCACACACTAAGGCAATCATTGAAGTCCCTCATGTTGTGTGTGTATTGAGCCATCATCCTAGGTGAGGATCAAATGCAGCTGAAAGTTATGGGCATACCCGCAAGAGACACAGAGTGTGTAAGCTCAGTTATGTGTCTGCATGCAGTCCGGTGACGTATGTCCCTGGTCATACACACCTGCAGGAAATATGATGCCATCATTATGTCACCTGATATTCCTTGAGTTGTGGCAATGTATGGTATGACATATCATGTCAACCCACACACAGCTAACTATAACATTTCTTGTATTTAACCTGGTGACATGGACATCAATGTGTCTCAAGATGTACTCATGTATGAATAATAGGTCTGGGTTTATGATGTGCCTCAGGTGTGTGACCAGTGAGACAGTGGTGCATGCACTAATATGTGTACTCTGCTCTCCAGAGGTAGCTTTTCTGAGGTGCCTGTTGTTTGGGAATGTGTCTGGTAAGGAGCTGCACACATGTGGGTATGTGTGTTGTGGGTGTGCTTGGTGCATGAGGTGAGCTGAGCATGTTTACAAGATGCTCATTGCCAAATGTACTGACTGCTGTGTGAGACACCATTTAATCAAGGCTTGAAGTACAGTCACATCTGTCACATGTTGTTTGTGTGGCATGGAGTAGAGGTGTGGGTACAGTTTCCACATGTCATCAGCAGTCATTGATAGTGCAATTAGTAATACAGTCATACTTGTGTGCATGTCACAGCACACCATCATTAGGCAGTGTCATGACAGATGGTGAAATGTAACATGTCACCTGTATGTAGGTCCCCTAAGATAACACAGCACCTGACAGTGTGCCAAACAATGTTTAGCCAGCCATGTGGACCTTGGATTGACCCTGTCAGTACTACGTAGTTGAAACATAAAAAGAGTGAATGCTCTTTTATCAAACACTTAAAGCCGAAACCATTAAATATCGAAAACACGGAACAGTGATTTTTTTTTCCCAGGGAAAAAAATCGCTGCTCCACAAAAAAAAAAAAAAAAAAATCTAATCTCCCCCCCACATCCCCCTACTTAAATATACCAACTCCGAGATCACACCACGTTGGAGAAAATGGCAAAGTCCCAAAAACGGCTCAGTGATTTTTTTCCCTGTGAAAAAAATCTCTGTTCCATGTCTTCGATATTTAGTGGTTTCACCTTTCAGTGTTCGATAAAAGCACATTCACATTTTTTATCATTCAACTACATAATATTGACCTGGATTACAATACCATACCTACAAATGTGACACTCTGCAAGTCCTGCAAAGTTAGGGTCACGCTGCCAAACCCTTGGGGTTGACAGTATGAAACATAGTGTTTGTTGGCACACCTTGCAGTGAAGATGTTGATGGCTGTGCATGCACAAAGGATTTGTTCAACTTTGCTGACATTAAATTGCCCTTGCAAGTGTTCCATGCCTGTCAAGCAACCATACAGCAAACTGGTTGTTGCATGGAGTAGTGACCAACTGCAGAATACCTGTGCAAAATTCCCACTTTACCTTCCCAGGGTATGCATTTTACTCTTCCCTCCATTGTTCGTGCTCTCTACAGACACCTTGGATGTCTCTTTTCATGGAACATGATGGATGTAACTGCAATACTTAGTTGCTCAGAGGACAACTAGCATGCAGTGCCAAGCAGTGTCCCCAGATCTCTCAGTCATTTGATATGTAAAGCTATGAAACCAGTTAGCATGGATATTGTCAGTAACAATGTCATATACCTGCTGACAATGGACCAAACACAGTTTGTTTTGCTCAAGGGCAGATCATGCCTACCTACCCTAACAGGTGGACTTCATTGAGTTTTACAGTATGCAATGGATGATGGGAATATGATTCACGCCACCTACCATGGCCTTACAATGTGTTTTACAATATTAGGCCAGCAGGCCTTACTGGAAACTGCATAGGTTATTTACAGAGTGGTATGTCAGCTGGTGGATAGCCAAGTGTCTGATAGTCATAATCTGGGAAGATAACAGTGGGTAGACCTACACTACAATGATGTCAGTCAACAGGGAACTTCCCTCAGATATCATTAATAGAGTACCCCTTGTAGCCATTTCCTTCTCTGCAGTCACAGCCACTGTCAGTGACCTCTGACTGACTACATTAGCAAGTGATTGCATATTAGGAGCTCTCACTGAATCCCACACAGAAACAACAGTTATCCAGGATGGCCTGAGACAAACATTCAGTTGTTGTCAGAACCACTGACAAATAGTAAATGCCATAGACTGCATAATACTATCCATTTGGAAGTCATCCACCCCTGGAAAATATAGTAGTGTCCACACACCACACACAGTTGAACCAATACCCATGGACTTATGTACACAGAGAGTGGTGTAGCCTTTGACTTTCACTGGTTGGTAAGATGTGAGGATCCATTCAATTTTGTACAATACAGAAAGGTATGGCATGTAAATCCCAGACTGTCATAGTCACACCTATCATTGAGTGCAATGGCACCTTTGCTATGTCATTACTCAGGCATATCTTACAAATGTAGCAGCCACACAGGTTCCATGGTAAACCAATACACATTGCAGATAACATGTCCGATGCAGTCCATGTCGAGACCATACATGTGTAGTCTGTCTCCTACATACTTTGGAAGGGATGTGTATGGCTGCCATACCGGGTGGTGTCAGATCCTAATGTGTACCTCCTCCTCCAGAAATAACACATGTATTACCTGTTCTGCACACCTACACCATCACTGTGGTGTAAATAGTACATGCTGGAGAGACAGGTATGTAACACAGACACTAAACCCTATATGTAGCAGGCTTCCCATGCATGTGAAGAACATGTCTGCTGTAACACACATCATGTGCAAGTTACACAATGGGATGCAGAACAAGACAATTATAATTGGTGTAGGAAAAATGTCTGTAATGGACACAGAAAATTTGTAGATGGGTCATCCCCATCACCACAGATTGTAGATGTGTTAGGTCCAGAAACCCTGGTGACACTTATCTAGGGTATCAGACCATGTTATAGATGAGGGATGCACCAATAGGCTACTTGACACTACTGTCCTTGTTAGCCTATTATACACATATGACCCTATGGAGTCATGCACTTATACTGCTGTACCTTGCTGGATATATATATCTTCTGTGCTGACATTCCATCCTGTCCTGTGAAGTCTATGAGTTTATTGCCACTGTATATCCATAGGTGTCCCCTACAGACTCCTGCAACTGAACGATAAATAGGTCCATGACACACCTTTCATTGTATAAGTATGCAGTCATTACAACATCATACAACATAAGGTACACAAAACTATGTGGCTTACTCATTACAAATGTCAGGATACAGTATCTTCAGTGACCAGTACAAGTGGCATGGCAAAGCAAAACTGCATTCCATAATTACATATTAATTTATATAGTCACCCTGTGCATCAGGCACACAGCTTTATTTCCCTGCATCGATGATGAGGATGACAGGGATGTGGCACAGGTATCATCACTTGCACAGGGTGTTATGTGGGGGTGCAGGAGGCCTAGGCTGACTCAATAGGTTGAAAGCATGTGTGTGAGTCAGGAAGGGAAGCAGGCAAGATGAACTGTGGAAATGTGCTGTATGTGTCTGTAGGTGTCCTGAATTTGACAGTGGTTTGTGAATGTGTGGATGAACACAGTCAAGCTCAGTGGTGGCCCTACATGTGCGTATGTTGGACAGCTGTGAGTTGTGCATGGTAGAGCTGACAGTTCACCTTTTCCACCCCAGAACATGGCAAATGGCTCTGGCACGGGATGCTTTGGTACCTCCATGGCCAAAATCAGAAATGGCGCTAGTACCTGACAGTGACTGCTGTCTGCTGGGACCATGTCTTCCACGAGAATACCCAGGAACTTGAGCCCATGGCCTGCCACATCTTGGTGTGGACAGCACACTCTCCTCTGGAGTGCTGTATGTACTGCCACTATGGGAGTGTGCACATGGACTCTCAGCAGATGTAGTTGCTGACTTATGCCCACAAGTCCAACGCTCGACTCCAACCAGACATTCCATCACAGACGTTGTGTGTTCCAAGACAGATATTCTGTGATCTGTCTCAGACCACCTTCTTTCCACTGCATCAGTGAACCAATCCAGGCTATCATCAATGTGGTGGAGGCAGTCATGGCTGGCAGACTGTGTTGCATCCATAAACCTGAGCATTCATCTGGAGTTCCTTTTGGAATGTGCCTCTCCCTCCATGATGGCCTGAAACATATGCCGTGTGACACATGATGAGACACCTGCAACAGGTGGTGGAAGGACAGCAGGCCTTCTACGAGCACCCCTCTCAATCTGCCTGTGTGGAATCTCACCAGCTCTCTGGTTATGGCCAGTGTCTCCAGTCACTGGAGCCATAGTTGTCACACTTTCCTGTTCAATTGTCCCACCTTCTGACTGTCCAAATATCTGTGGCCTCCGGGGACTGGGTATGTATAGGCATACTGACTGTGTGGAGTGATAATGAGGGCAGATGAGGGATGTAAACCTCTGGGACAGATTCAGCTCCTGAAACTCCCACCTGTGCCTCAGTTTGGCCACTATCATCATCATCATCATCATCAGAGTCTGAAGAGACATTGACATCAGGTTGTGTAGGGGACAGAGACCAACCCCCCCGGTCACCTGTATCAAAAAAGAGAACAACAGTACATTAATACTTGCACTATTATGCTCTGCAGTGCTATGTTGCAATGCATGTAAAGCTGTATACACTGTTGTCACTATTAGAGACCTGTTGCAACACCCACTTCATATAGTAGGAGAAGAGGACATTAATTTCCCCACAAACAGCCGTAGTTATGTGTAAATAAAAGCTGTTTACACAGCAATCTCATCAGCAACAATGATGTACACTGTTGACATTTGTGAAGACTCTACACAGTTGACACATATGGCAATCTGTAATGTCCTGAAAATACTGTCACACCTATCAGTGTTGTCACACCCACAAGGCATAGGTATGACTCTCAAATGTGCATAGTTAGAAAATATCTGTGCAGTTGGCAATCATGCCAACAGTGCAGCAATCCAGCCATCAGGCCTGGGATGACATTTTAGGAAGTGCATGGCAGTAAAGCTACATCTGTAACAAGACTGTGCTGTGCTTACCAGGAGCAGGATCATAGCCTTGTCTGATTCCTGAGGAACCTGTAGAAAGTTGAGAGAGAGGTAATGTAAACACCACTGCATGTTGCACTATAAGAGGGTAACATGTCCATATATCCCACATTTACAGTAGTTACTTTGTTAATTGCTATGTTGGTCACAATCTGAGCATGAGATTCAAACTGCAGTTAACCTCCTCCTTCCCCAAAGGGCAAACACTTGACACCTATGTAAATGTATCTACACCCTAACACACTGAATGCTACAGTATTCCAATGCTCATCAAATGAAGCCTACCTGGACACTCTTCTGCCATGGAAAATGTGGCACCCACATCCATGATGTATGGTGTGATGGATTCCTGGGAGCTGTTGTGTGTTTCTAGGTTCACCAGGAATTCTTCTGTGGCTGAGAGTGCTTGCTCTGCCACAGGCTCTCCACCAGAGACACCATGATCCCTGGCCACATCCGCTGCTCTTCTGTGTGCAGCATTAATCATATCTGTGGCCCAGTGTTGAACCTGCTCATATGTCTTGTTCTGGTGACATATGGCTTTCACATCACAGACAAGATCAGCCCACAATGCTGGTTGATGTTCCCTGTTGTGCCCCCCACTGCACAGTAGGAGTTCATGGTGCTGATGGAGGCCTTCCAGGATGATATTATTCTCAGCATCCATAAAATGGGCACATTATTTGGAATACATGTTTCCTGAAAGACAACAAAATGTGAACACATGTCAGGATCACATATGTGGAAGTACAGTATGTAGAGATACAGCAAGAACAGAATGGCTGTCATTATTCACTGCTTGATCGCACATGTCATATTTCATGGTGTGCAAACATACTAACTATGTGGACAAAATTCAAATACTAGCAATAGTCAGCTATTCCTATGTGTGCCATGACAGATGCTGCTGTATGATCACATGCCCAACACAGGAGTCCATTGTAGTGTGTTCCCTAGGGGTAACCCCTGATATTATAAAAACAACAATGTCAAACAAATAGCAGTGTGGTATTACAAGCACTATACAGGAACATTCCCACAAGACCAGTGTGCCACATTGACAAAAAACATTCAACCCTTAATGTACCATATGTCCTCTGTATGTGTAACAAATCTGGAGATCAAGGACCTGTCATCATTACAGTTCTAAGATAGGCTTAATGCTGTAATCTGCATTACCCCTATGTATATTTACACATGTGCATCATTTTGTAAACAAAAAAGTTACATACCTGATAGTGTACAATACCCCTTGGTTGATATGTGCAGATGAAGTGTTTTGCAAAGCGTTTACTGTCTGAAGAAAGTCTCATACAGACTGGTTCCCCTAGTCAGCTCTTTGCCTTTTTAGCATGGATCTCATTACAAGGTGATTGGCTCTTAACCAATCTGTGGTTCTGAATTGCTAATTGTGGCCAACATGGTTGATTTGCAGTATAACCAGCCAATGACATGCAACCACTGAACAAGATATAAGGCCGTCATGTTGATTAGAAGCCCTTTTTTATATGTTGTGCTGGAAATTCCTGGGGTCTAGATATTACATCATTGCAGAGGCTATGTCTGTAGCAACTACTTTTACATACAGACAGGGCAGGCCTTAGCTGAAATGGCACCCTAGGCGAAGTAGTGCTTTGGCACCCCTTAAGCTCCACCCACACCAAACTCCAGAAACACTCCTATTTGAGCCACACCCACAGGTGAAGCCCCATGAAAGCCACTCCAAGTTATTTCCTTCAATTATTTGAATGCATGAAAATAAGTAAGCAGTTTATCATACTATAGGAAGAAAAGAAACCTTGTTATGTAGTTAAATTGCAAGTGAAGGTGTAATTTTCAGTCCAAAGATGCAGGTAGGGGCACACACTATCCTCACCAATATTTAAATGATGGCTCCTCTGGTTGGCTTTTGCTTCTGTGCTGGGGATATACAGCAGGGGAAGAACAAACAAGCTTAAGAGAAATAGGGGAAAGTTTGAATGTTGACAGACACAGAGTTAAACACTAAGAAAAAAATGTGCTTGTAATATTTCAACATAATACTAAGATGGTAGGCTGGACCAGCACTGGGCTGAAGCAGTGTTGGTATGGGGCTGGCATTAGTTGGGATATGACCAGCAGGAATAAAATGGCCATATCAGCTATAACACCAAACTTCCTTACCACAGCTCTGCCTAAGCAGACTTATTTCAGTCTGTGTTCATACATATATGACTGACTGGATTGCAATTTCCACTGGTAAACAAGGTATAGAAAACTGAAGTTCCCCTGAAATGGAATTTTATATAATTTTATGCTAAATATGGAACCCCTAAAGCTAGCCAAAGTATATGCATACATGTGTATATACATAAACATATATAGATTTATGCATGTTTACCAACATATGTACAAAGAGGTTAACACATAACATACTCATGTCCTCCATACCCTTATAGCTTATATTTGCTGTGAGAACTAGTTTTAATGTATCTGTTAAATGGGTAAGTGAACTGGGGCCATGGCTACATAATACAGCTAGAGATTGTGTGGAAGTAGTATGACCACAAGTTACACTAAGAAAG
>NC_056744.1:167385063-167452563 GCF_019279795.1 Protopterus annectens | reverse complement strand
AGAAAAGAAAAAAGGGGAGATAGAACAGTGGTGAAATTGGGTGCAAGCAGTGGAAAAATATAGTGAAAGGCAGGTAGGTATGTGCAGGAAAAGCATAGGAAAAATCCAAAGCTATCCATTTCTTCTACAGTAACAACTGTGCATTTTGACAGAATTTGTTGATGAATTTGGACTGTCACCCCCAGAGAGAGGGGTGAGGACAACACAACTGTATTGTCAAGCCAATTGGACCAGATTACATGTGTCCAGTGGACACGTGCAAAATGGAGAGCTATGTATAGGACAATATATTTATATATATTTTTTGGGACAGATGCCCTTTTTTTACAGTGAGGGTGGAATGTTGAGGAAGGGACATAAGTATGTGTGTGGGAGGTAACTTGGGAAGATGAAGAAGCTTTTGCAAACAGACAAGACAGGCAAGACAGCAGACAGTGTGTGACACAGGAGGGGTGTGAACACCTTGCATGTGGAGGGTGTTGTGAAATCCGAGTCTCAAGTGCCTCCACCAGGCAGTAGCATTAGTCAAGTCCCCACCCATTGGAATGTTGCCATTGTTACTTCACTGCCCTGAGGGTGACAGTGGTGGAGGCTGGGCTCTGGGGTAAGCCTGTCCACCAGGGTGGCAGGCATGTTCTCTATCCAGTGCAGGCAGTGTCCAAAACCATGGCACACAATCCTGTGCAAAAAACCTGGTATTTCATTACAGGTGACAAAACCCCTTCCACCACCGCTCCCAGAGGGGGGGACAAGCCATGTCTTGAGCGCAGGAACTACCTGATGCAGCAGGTAGTGCAGGGGCAGCAGAGGTGGCACCACCATGCTGAGTCCTAGATGTGCTGGGGTCAGGTGCCACGGCCGGAGGAGGCAAGGTAGATTAATCACCTGAAACTGACCTATCTTATCGCCCTGTAGTAAATTAGATATAAAGATAAGTTAAGGTTAGTAATAACCAAACCAATGTCAGTATTAACATAATGGAACACAATATTGATTAATCCAAATACATATTAAGGTATATTATGTGGTACGCAACATTAAATAACATAACAGTAAGTATGTTAACATCAAACCATAATGAAATAGCCCATAATGCCAACAAAACAGTTAGTTTAGCAGAATATATTAATATTAAATAATAATAATAATAATAGTAAATATTATTATTAAATTAAAGAAGATAAGGGGTGGGGAGAGAGAGAAAAACATACCACTAGTGAAGTTGCAGATGATATTAATACACAGATTGCTAATACATTCTTCAACAGGTGTGCAGTGTCACTTGTGAGTACAGTGACTCAAGTTCTTCTATAGATGATGTAGCACATACATACCTCTCAAGCTGTTAGCATGGCACAGTATGAGCCAAGCACTAACAAATGCAGGTACACAGCTACACGGAACTGTTTCACATAATGTGCATGTATATAACTACCAAGATGTTCTATAAACAGATTTGCACATGCAATGCATTCCAAGTAATAATTTATCTGCTAATCATGGACCAGATTGGGCAGTTGTCATTACATTATAAAAAAATTGTGACACTTGAGAGGTATGTTTGTGTACATTAAGTAGACTAGACAGCCATCATTCTTAGTTGGCAGGCATGGGAGTAGAACCCAAAAGCTGTAAATATGTGCACTTTATGTAACAATTGATTGCAGTGACATTAGAACAGACATGCAATGAATATAGCACTACTGGACTTATTTCAACATAATCTTATGAAACCACAATCCTGCTTTACACTTTATTGTTATTGGTCATTAGAATCTGTGTAACACACACATGATACCTGCCTAGAATGTGGACTACCTTACCCATATACCTTGTTCCTGGAGTGGGAGGAATAGAGAGCATTATGTGAATGAAAGTGGGCCACAGACAGCCCTGAACCATACTGTGGGTTGTGCAATACATTTATCAGGCAATTACTTTTGCATCCTTGATTTATTTCAGTTTTACAGTTGACTGCAGCAACATTAGAAGAGACATGCAGTGAATACAGCCCCACTGTACTTATTAGAACACATTGGTTATCAAACCACAGTCCTACTTTACACCTTATTGTTTATTGTTATTGGTATTTGTTATCGATTATTGAACTACAGTTATCAGAATATATCTGTACTCACCAGACTCAAGGTGCTTCCTGACCAGACTTCTGGCATAAGACTTTACGTTGCAAGTCTGTTCAGCTGCAGCTATTGGAAGAGAAGCACATCATTATGCATACCAGTTTTGCAAAGATTCAGCTTGTATTTTATTAACATAGTGACAAATAAGCTTACATATCTGTGGGGCATGCCCAGCCCTAGCCTGTTGGACCCAGGTGTCCAAGGTTCCCCTCTTCCTTTGCTTCAGGTCATCATAGTGGTGATGACACTGTTCACCAGTGTGGGGAATATCAGTAGCAATGTTCAGATCCCTGGCCAACTGATCCCAGTCTTTGGCTTTATATTCTGAGCCCTGGTAATTTCCCTGTAACAGTCAGGGCTCCTAGTTTTGGACCAGGAGTCCATCAAACACTCTAGACTCCTGCATACCTCACCTCTGCACCCGAAAGAGCAATCCCTTATCAACACTACCAGGCATACCAACAGGTTAATGAGACTCCAATGAATGCTGCAGAATCATGCCTAGTGCCCTTAATATAGGTTGTTTTCCCACCCTTACACATCATACTGCAACATTCAAAAAAGTGCCGCTTTGCTTAGTATTACGCAAACCGAATTAGCACACAACCATATTTTAGTGAAGCTTAGCAATGCGCAAATAGGAGTGGTTGTTAACCATGTTTAAGCAGTGCTTAGCACTGTGCTGCTTTTTCAAATGTAACAAATGTGTTTTTACATTAAACCATCCTGTAGGTCAGCTGACATATTTCCACAGTAATAATTGTATTAAAAAAGCAATGACTGCTGTGGAGATGAACCCAAGAGTTATAACACTGTAGGCTGTGATGCTACCTATTCTGCTAGATGGATAACGTAAAAACTAGTATACCTTCACATATACTACTAAGCTACCTGTTAGCACTGCTAAGCACCACACCGTGCCATACAAACGGCCATTCATAATATTAGAACACAGTGGGCAACAATGCATAATTGATTGCATCCGGTTTCTATTTTTAGATGTCTGGCATATGTCACCTGTGTATGTGTAAGCACAGCTCAACAATGCTGCTTTCCATGCAGCGCCATGCAACATGCATTAAAAGGGGAAAAAACTACAAACACATATATTTCTAGACTACCAGGGTACATTACAGGCATGTACATTATCCTGTACATAAAATGTGCTCAGGACTTCCCTGGACAATCCACATCCATGGGACACTACACTGCTGCCTACATGGATTCAATATCCACATTACTGATATCTGCCTCAGCAGCGCAGTATGATTAATATACATGACTTGCTGCTATTGGGGAACCATGGCCATGTGCACTGGTAAATTCGGTGTAGGCTCTACATGGAACTTCATGAATTTTATTGAATCGTGGGGTACAGTTTAGGCAGCTGAACATTTCATACTTATGTTTTCATGGAAATAAGCTGACTATAGAAGCAAACAATAAAATCCAGTGCACTTGTCTTCTCTTCCAGGCATGCATTGAAAACACTTGTACTATTTGGACATGTGTTATACACTGCACAGAAATTATCTGTTTCTACCACATCCACAGCGAAATCTGCTACTGAATATATGTTGCTGTCTTTCCACTCATGATGTCCTAACTTCTTAAGGTGATCTTTCCACAACCACCAAACCCAGTGTCCCACTTTCCAACTCCTATCCTGGTATTCAACTAACCAGACTGTATCCCCTTTAAGCAAATTCCTGGATCCGCCACTGATATGGATTACTAAGAGGTGACTGCTAGCCTATCTGCAGGGCAATCTGTGGTCTGATCTTTTCTGAAAACCAAGGTACAGCATGTACCATTGTGGTATGCACTACCAGATATGGGATCCCAATGCCAAAAATCTGTATAAATCATGAAGCAAAAAGAAAGTGCTATATGTAACTATCATATTAACTATTCAGTTGCTTCTGCTGATATCAGACATTTGATTAAGTGAACTTTCAGCCATCTGCATTACATCTATATTATTTCCCTGCCCTGCTTTCCCCATCAGAATACAAAGGACTCACCAAAGACATTGTCACCAATTTAGCAAATATAACACTTTGTCATGGATGAAATTAGAATTCACCTTTTTATTAATAAATGCCACACATTGTCATGGATAAAAGCAAAAGTTATCAAGCCAGTAAACAACATAATTGAAGAGCAGAACAGCCCAGTTATTTGAAGTCCCTGTTGGGTGGATTGTGTGATACATGGCTCAACTCGTCTAACCTATTCCTTTCCAGCCAACTGATATACCCACTATGCTCCCTTAACAAACTGGCCACTGGTCAACTGTACCACCATAAGCATATTCTGAAGCTTGGAGTGGCCCAGGAAAAGAATGAGGGAGGGGAGACCATGCAGTGACCACCCAGTTGAATAGGGTGGGATGGATGGGGAGCAACTAACATTTGATGGTTGAAGCCCATTGATCAGTGAATAAATAGGGGAGTATTTCAAGACTGGACCTAATACACTAGACAGGGCTGGACAAAATAATTGGCTCTGTAAACTACATTTGTCTCTGGTCCTACCTTCTTTAGAAAATACAAAGAATTTACCAATGATTACACAAATGATTTGTTTCATAAATACAACACTCAGAATTTAACAGTTTGTTAATAAATGCCACATATTTTATGGATAAAAATCAGAATTTATTACATCAGTAAATCACATTAATCTGAATAGTAAAACAACTCAATCATTTGAAAGTCCTGCTGACCATGTGGCATGACAGATGGCCTGACCTGCCCAGCCTTTTCCCTTCCAGCTGAGTGGCATTCCAACCATGCCCCCTCAGAAAAATTGCCATATTCTGCAGCTTGGAGTTGCTCTGAAAAGGAATGGGGAAATAAAAAAGGGGAAGAAGGCCATGCAGTGACAACCCATGAGGTTGCCCTATTAAGTAACTTGTTCCTCCCTTTTTCATGGTCATAACATTTTTAATCCATTAAGTAAGCAAAAATAAAGAAAACTACTCATCTTTTTATAAAATGAAAATATATATTTTAAACCTGTTGTTAGTTCATTGTGAAGGATAGCTAACTGATGGTTTAAAATGTAAACCTTGCAAATAAGGTGAAAGGTTTAGATTAAACAAATCACACCTCACACCATATTTCAAAGAGGTGTATCCCATTTTTGCTAAACTAAATAGGATGTCTATTAGTGACATCTCAGAGTATAATGCCTCTGATACCAAAATGGGAAACAGCCTTAGCCAGTCTATGATTTAAAAATGTTCTGTTCATTTCTAAAGATGTGGGGTTGAGGCCCCCATACCAAAATAACTAGGGCACAAAAGCAAACTAGGCAAGCAGCAATCCTGGAATTAAATATCATACAGTGGTTAAATGTCTCAGAATGCTAGAAAATAATTTACCCTTAGGGATGTTCTCTATGTCATTGCCAGTTCTATATCAGTCCATCGCAATGCAATTACAGCAAACACTGGATCGTTGACTGTCATTCAGCAAAACTTGTTTCAGCAATCAGCTGAATTTACTGAGGGCAAGTAAATACTTTCCCTACAGCACAGCCTTGCCCTTTTCTCCACTGTAATGTGATCTCAGAGTTGGTATATATAGTTAAGGGGGGTGTGGGGGGGCAAAGCCCCCACTTGGGTGGGTTCGATTTGTGCAGCTGTCGGTCCGTTATGCTGTAGGGCAAGAATTTACTTGCCCTCAGAAAATTCAGTGAATCACTGAAATGATTTTCACTGAATGAGGGTCGATGATCTGCTGTTTGCTGCAATTGCATTGTGACAAACTGATATAGAGGGTTCATATTGTGAATTCAAATGTTAAGAACGCTGAATACCGGAAGGCTGAACTTGGCAGTTCGAAAGTTGAGAATGTCGAAGCCGCAGAATCCCGAATTCCATCCCAGGGAAAGAATTCTGTTGGCCGTTTTTGCGGCTTTGACAGTTTCGGACCGGGTCAAGGTAAGTGTACGAATGGGTAGTGACGGACTTTAGGGTTAGGATGCGGTCAGATAAGTGTGTGACAGTGACGGACTTTAGGGTTAGGGCGCGGGTCAGGTAAGTGTGCGATAGTGACAGACTTTAGGGTTAGGGCGCGGGTCAGGTAAGTGTGCGGTGGTGACGGACTTTAGGGTTAGGACTGGGTTAAGGATAGTGCATAGATAGTGTTGTATGTTAGGTTTAGTCTAGGTTTTGAAGGTGTTTGGTGTGATTGTGTTATGTGTGTGTTTTTCGGAACAGCAAATTTTTTCCATGGGAAAAAAATTCGCTGTTTTGAAGTTTCAATGTTATCCAAATTTGTTCTTCCAAGTTCGAACTTATGGTGTTCTACATTTTAGAAGTTTGATTTCATGATATAGACCCTATATAGACCTTCATTGCCACCTAAATGCACTGTTTAATAAGATGAACCTCCCTTACGTCAACAAAACCTGAAAAAAAAAAAAAACATTGGCAGCAACAGGTTCCAAATCTTTCCAAGGAATCCTTTCCAAATTATTTCACAGGAACAAAGCTCTAAGCCCAAGTATGAGTTTCCTCATTGTACTTTTACACTGCTAGCTGCTGGGGAAATAAGAGAATGTGCCAAGATCAAGACTCATAGTTGACTTAAATGAAAATAAAAACATTTAATTCAAATATCAAAATCAACCCCTCCAAAAATTAACTATAAAATATAGGTCAAATAGACATGAGAAGAACAATGCACCTGCCTATTAATTAGCTTTGCAGGCTGACCTTCAAAGGCTAAATCTGAGGTTAGCCACATCCAAAATGTATGGAGAGAATAAGCATGGGAAGGCAGACCTTGACAGGATAAGGTATTGCTTGAACAGATATCAAGATCCTTGATCATTACCTGAAATCCATGATGGAAAAGAAATACAAAACCATTCATACCAGAATGGCAGGAAAAGCGGGTCTATATCAAAATTCTGAAGAAGTATAATGCCGAACGTGAAAACATCATACCCCAAATATCGAATGGTGAAATTAGCAAAGTCCTGGAACATCGAAATCTTACCTAGGGCAAGATTTTGGTGGGCCGTTTTGTGGCTTCGCTATTTCCTCCACTGTGGTGCGAGAGTTATGGACCTTAGGGTTAGGGTGCGAGTTAAGGTAAGTGGATAGTTAGTAATCTATGTATGGTGTAGTGTAGGGTTGTGTTTTATTAACTGTATGTGTGTGTATTAATTAGTTTGTTTGTGTATAGATTCGTAGGGTATGTGTGATGGTTACGGACCTTAGGGTTAGGGTGCGGGTTAGGGTAAGTGAATAGTTAGTAATGTATGTGTGGTTTAGTGTGGGGTTGGGTTTTGTTAACTGTATGTGAGTGGTTTATTTATTTTGGTGTGCTTGTGTTGTGTGTATGTTTCTCGGAACAGCAAATTTTTTCCCTGGGAAACAAATCGCTATTCTGAGTGTTTGATGTTTTCAATATTCGGAATTGCAAGTTCGAACATATGGTGTTTGACATTTTGGAATTTCGAATATATGATATAGATCCAGAAAAGCTATGCATGGAAGTAAAGTAATGAATTACAAAGTAAGAAAATTGCTGATCTATCTAATATGACCCGATGGTCCTGGCCTGATTGATCAGTATTAGACTCATGAATCCAAGCTATAACACCATCAACATGATACATGGCTCCATTTTAAATACACAAGTCAGTCACTAATACAAAATGCCCTGGAATGCAGTCAAGTGAAAATGGTAGCCCATGTTGCATAAGTCTGTTAATTAGGTGATGTTGCATGCATGCCTGCTAAAATGGATTTCAAAAGAAATTTCTCAGTATGTATACCTCTCAATCTTTAAGTGCAAGAAATCTGGACAAAGCTAAATATAAAACTAATGGGAAGGGTGTTAAATATTGTACTTACAAACTTAGAAAGTTGCTAGAACAACAGGTTTTGCATTAACATGCATTTTCAAATGATATGACATCAGAATCTCAAACATATGTCATTATTTGGTGACTGATTCTAAATGAACTGTAAGAAAACCACACATTTTATGAGGAAAAGGCTAGAAATATAACTCAAAAATCATGGGCATTCTGTGAAAATCTAAACAGTTGAGAGATATGCCTCGACGGTGTTGAGAGTTCAAAATATTGCAATTGAGGTTGTCCCAACCATTTAATAATCTAGTCACAAAGCAATACTTTGGTAGATCCTGAAGCTTAGAAATTCTTGCAAATACAGTAAATACAGGTAAGTGCCCCCTTAGTAGTAGAATGAGCCTCAGCTTTGGCCCAAAGTGATATTAAATAATGCAAAATTAAGTGAACTGACCAACATCTCTCTTCCTTGGGAAAAAAATAATAAAAAAATGACTGTGTTGTTTTGAGTTTTTGGCATTACAGGTCCATGAATTCCACCACAATAATTATTTTATTCCTCTCCAGTTATCCATAATTTGTTTGGGATCCAAGTGGACAAGACTCCTGCCTCTGCAACCAACTGAGAAAGAGCATCATTATGAATATCTGGTATGTGTTCTAGAGAAAATGACAAGTTAATATGTAAACTGCACAGCACCGAAAGCCATGGGACTGTCTGAACCCATACTGATTAGGATGTTTTCTTTATCAAAATGTGTGCAGTATTCTTATTATCTGACCGAAAGACCCCTGTCTTGTTGCATTCTTGCCACACAGCCATTGCAACCCAAATTGACATTAATTCTAGAAAAATGATGTCCTGTTTTGTATAAATAGAACAATAAGAAGCCTAGGTGTAGAAAATCACTGTTCTTGAAAATAATATCCTGTGTTAAATCTCCCTGATGTATCTGTGAATAATTGCAAACTATATCTTGACCATAAACAAAGGTTTGATTTCACTCTATCACTGACTGTGGCTCTATGATGCTTTTGTGGTCAACACACATCAGATTAGACAATTATCTGAAAACAACTCTCCCCAGGGTCACTACTTTGCATGTAAAATTCAGAAGATCATACAGTTCCATAATCTGTCCAACTGTTTTTTTTTTTGGCTGACAAAAAAGAAAGGAATAATACAGGTTGTAAGTCTCTCCAAACTATCGTTCGGACATTTAATAAAAAGGAAACTGCATCCATTTCAAGTCCCAGCAAATGTAAATGTCTTAGCATGGCCTTCTATTTTGTCTTAAGCCATACACCAAATCCGGTGACATAACTCCTGAAATGTTAAAGGGCTTTCCATGGCACCAATGTATTACATGTGCTATGCCTGCAAATGGTCCATTGAGACCACTGAGATCAGTGCACTACCCTGGTAAACAAACAAAAATAATAAAGAAGGAAAGAAAGAAAAATGAAACTAATCTCTCTTTCTTCCATGATCAAACAATCATCCAGATAATGCATTGTAAGGGAGATGTCTACTCCCATCAGCACTGTAAGACTAAACTACATTTTCAAAGGTGGCACCTGCTGTGGAGCAGCCCGTGGGCATGATAATGACAAACCTTTCCTTTCAAACCGTATGCACAGTAGGTGTCAGCACTGAAGGCAAATTGGGAAAAGATAGAAGGCAGACTACAATCTAGGTTACCTAGCCAAGGATCCCAAAGCAGACGAATGATATGTATGACATCATCTCAGGATGCATATTGCACCTTAGCATCAAACTTGCTTATGTCATTATTGCCAGAAGTGCCATATAGAAATGAGGGGCATGGAAATAAACATAACTCACCTTCTTTCATCTGTAGCACCAAGCTTAATGAGGAAACTCTTAAAAATGTGAATGGAAGACAGGAAGGGGCCTGTAATTCTACTTTTTTTTCAATTTCTTTGCACATCAGGTCCTTCAGTAATGCTGCTTTCCATTTCACTGACATGAACATCTTGCAATCTGTTATTTTAGTAGAGGTACTGAATTTCATGAAAAAGCCTGATGTGAAACTATGTAACAATTCAGTTGTGACCTCCTCCTGAGCAAAGCCCTTTAAAACATCAGCTAAAATGTCTGACTCAATGTGTAAATGATTCCAACAAAACTTTCCAGAATCTCTGAGAGGAGCTAGATCTACTTCACTCTTCTTGAAGTCTTACCTCATTCTGGTAAATTATCTGACAAATCATAAAGCTTGCCCATAGAGTTGCTAACCATGTTACTCCCTTTACTTAACAGAAGTATACCTACCCCCAGTGAGAACAAATGTGCAAAAATCTTACAAGAAGGTTGTACATAACAACTAATGATAAAGGCCCAATGAGCCTTAAACATAGAGCCTAACCAATCATCTTTCTAATGAGACAAGAATCTTAGTCTATTACCCATAACCCCTAGACATATATCAGCATGTCTTTCCTCCCACCTGAGATTTTTGTCAGCTGCTTTTAGATTCTTACATTTTTGGTTGTACCATCACTAAGCACATCCTCCCCTCAAGTAGCACGCTTCTCTGATGACTTAAAAATGACTCAATAAAAATAGCTTTTTTAAAGGTTCTTTCTCAATAATAATCAGCATAAAATATATCAAACCTAACATCCAGTTATCCCTTGACCTGGTTCTTTGATTTCTGGGATGAAGTCTACCTAAAGCTGCTTAAAGCTGGATTCACCAACATGAAGATGTGCAAGTATTCACAGAGTATTCCAGAACAATTGTTCCTTGCTGCAGCAGAGTACTTAGAACCAATGTTCCAGACAACCATCCCACCCCCAAATCAGAGTCCAGCCACCCTCTCTGGTTTGGTAAGGCTGTAGTCCTCTCTTAAATACATCCCTTAATTACATAATTGTTTCTGAGAATAGAGTAATGCAAGAAACCTCACCTTTTAAAACCAAAAGGTGTTTTCTTCTTAAGAGAACAGTTCTGTTTGCAGCTATATGCATCATTTTCATATGCCATTCTGGCGAGAACATCCCTCAGCTTGAAACCCTCAGTTTTATTCAAGCAGACTGGTTGTGAATCTTAGACATGCCATGTGCATTACCATGGGTAGAGGGTGACGCATGTTTCACCATGACTCTAAAAGACTACAAGGCGTATGCACATTGTTTGGTGTACCCGTCCTGCTGCTATTCAGCCACAACAGTTAAATATGGCCTGCAACTAGCATAAATCCTAAGCCTTTCAATAGCTGGTTTCTGCTCTACTCATTTTTCAATTCATAAAATTTATCAGGCACTCTTCCCTATCAAAGGTCTACAAAAGTGCTTCTTAGGCTAATCTCTGATGACACCAGAATGTATTATAAAAAGCCTGTTTTAACTCAGAGAGGCTAACACAGGCTCTTAACATACCAATCCCTTCAGATGATGAAAAGCATTGTTGGCCTCCATTATGTACTCCACTTTAAGAGACACCTTCCCTTTGGGCAAATCTGTGAGAGGTCCTCCTACGGATACAAAACAGCCAGCTTCTTTCTGGGTCCTAGAGATCTCCCTTACAATGAAATAATATCAATATTTTACAGTTTTCATGCCTAACTTGTTTTTGTTGGCATTGACAGTTAACATGGCTTATCACAAGGTAACTAATGCAACCTGAGCCTTAGCTAGATGGGAGTCAAAATATTCTGATAGCAGTATTATATTACCTTTGTTAGTAACAGCATATTTGGCATGGGGTTTTAGGACCATATCCCTTAATCTCTGTAAGGTCACAGTAGTGTTTTGTAACCTGAAAAAAAGAACGGTATACTGTAAAAAGTTCATTGTCATTAAAAAGTTGTATCTTTTCTATTTTTGGCCATGAAAGACATCTACTAGAAGGCTCTCTATTTAAATGTCAGCACTCATAATACTAAGTGTTGACAGACCAAAAAAAGAAGTCTAAAAGTGAGGAGCAAAGCAGATATCATTTAAACCTTTTTTTTTTTTTTTTGCAGAGAAGCAACTTCCCCACATGCCCCTAAATTTATGTTTATACCAACTATGAGATTGTCATACCTTGGAGAAAAGGGAAAATTCCTGGAAGTGGCCATCTCAGACTTAGCATATCTGCCTTCATTTTTTGGCCATTCAGTCTCCATTTGGTTACCCTGCTAGTATATTGTTGGTAGGTCTAATATGGTCAAGAATCTTGACTTCCCTAACCTTTCTTTTATTTCATAAAACCAAAGCATTCAGCAGCTATCACGTTTTGAAATGCTGTTCAAATGCCTAAAAATCATTTAAAAGACCCAATTTTTCCAAAAAAGCTTTGGGACTAACACTATGGATCTGTTTCATTTACTTTTTGACTCTTCTATTACCATGATTCAAAGCTGTAGAAACAACAGCAGATCAAATTAGGAAAACTTGGCAAACAAGTCAGAAATTAAAATAACACTTGTGGAACAAAGGACAATAGTGGCAAATGATCTATTGTAATGAAAACGGACACTTCTCTAACAGATAAATCATTTAGTATAAGAGTAATAGAAACAAGTGACACTTCTGCACAATGTGGTGTCTCAATGAAAATACAGTCTGTTACTGCAGACAGCTATGACAACATGAAAGACGATGGTGTATAACAAACCATTATAAGAAGAACTCAAATTAATTGTGATGCCGTAACAGAGACAGAATATCATGCTATAATGAAAATATATATTTTTGAAGTTTTAAGACTGAGGTTTCCTTTAAAATATTGGTTCATCAGCAATGGCTACAGATAAAGGATATGATGATACCACTGAATGATACAGATGGGAGACTGAAATAAAATGAAACTCAGCCTGAATTTCTATTAAAACAAAACACAAAGTGTAAATCTGGTAAAGTGAAGGAGGATGCATAGTGGCAAAAAGGAAGGAAATAACATGATTAATATTCTCACAATCTGGTTACCTAAAGCTGTCAACTAACAAAGTCTGACAAACTCATAGATCTCTGTGGACATCTCATCAAAACATAATGTCCCCTGAGATCAATTATTATTAATGCATCTCATTGTTTTTGAGAATTGTCTTGAGTAGTTATCCTGTCACAGCAGGAACTAATACAATCAGACTTGCCAATGACTATGCAGCTAAAAGTATGAAAAAAGAATATTAGCCTGTTATTAAGCTCTATAATAAAAGTTCACCTCCTATACCCACCAAGACTTCACATGTTTTTTAGGTTCTGGATAAAGAGCTTCTAACTTATTATTGTTTTCACTGCACAGAGGGATGTAGCCCTGACTGCAACTCAAGTAACTGGGTTTCGATTACTGGACTCATCAATTAAGGAGCTGGGCAGGAAGGAGGATGACAGAAGGGTTATAGCCCACTTGCCTCTCCCAGGGGGAGTGAAGGGTTTAATTGCACTCAGACACACACACACATGGCAGTGTGATCACTCTGGTGGCAACAACAACAATCACTGTTTGTGCTGCAGCAAAAGGGATAGAACTACTTGAAGGCTCCACCCCTTGTGAAAGTGAGGGGATGTTCTTAAGACAGCCCAATGCATATTCTTCCTTAGTGCTATAGTGCTATGCCGTGTGTGTGTGTGTGTGTGTGTGTGTGTGTGTGTGTGTGTGTATGTAATAGGGATGGGAAGGAAATTAAAAAAGCTTAAACCACTTACAACAGCTGCCTGTCAGATTATCCCTCTCAGTTGTCTCCTGCCTGGTGAAGGGATCAAATGGTCTGATAGATTGGGGGGGGGGGGGTTGATGGCTGTTCAGCAGCATGTACAACGTTTGTATAAAATGTACATTTTGTATAGAATTTTTTTTTATATAGACACTGTAGATTGGAGCTATTTTTCCCTTAAGAGAAAATATGACACAGACATATAAAAGACTGATTAAAAATAGCTTCATATGCAAGAAAGAATCATCTCAATTTACTCTGGTTAGGATTTGATGCTCTTAATGCCACTGACTGAGGTTCAATTACCGGTCATTGAATTTCAATGGATTTTTTTTTTTTTGAGGTGGCGGTTGGCATAATGTTTAAGGGGTTTACCTCAAAGATACAGGGTATAAGGTTTGATTTTCACCTTTGAGGGAAACTGGCTAAGCTTCAAATGTCCCAGAAGTGCAGCTAACCTAGTACTTACCTATGCACCTATGAACCTATGGTGTAAACAGAATAAGTCATTGTAAAGAGGATTTGGGCACTGACAACAAAGAATTATCATTGGACTTGTGCCATATTAAGAGAACAGCAATCAGTTATATGAAGCTGTTACTAGCAGAGATGTATCAGGTGTCAGACTATCCTTACGCAGACCTTGAAATATGGAGCAAGAGTCAAACGTCACCACAAGAAGTCCTCAATTTCAATGTTGTATTGTGTCATTTGACTCATTTTATGTTATATGTGTCAGGCAGATCATTTGTTGCACAAATCTGTGTAGTCCCGTATTTGGTGATAATTGGTTGGCAGCTGAAGGTAATTCCCTTCTTAGCGACTTTTCAACCTGATCAATGCATGAAGAACCCACCCTGAGTTGTCCACAATGCTTGTGTTAAGTTAAACAGTAACTGGCAAATTTCTGTTGTGTTTGCCATCTTCTTGGCTACTTTTAGGTAAACCCCCTCTTTGTGAACCTCACATTGATATGTGCAGCTTCCCAGGCGTTGCACACTGCTTTGCACAGTGCTGCATTAGCAACTGATTTCCTGCTGTCTTTGCTGATTTCTCAGCTGTTTTCAGATATCCTGACCTTATTGTTGGCATTTCATATTTCCAGCATGTTTTATGTAATCTTCGCATGGTGAACTTCAGAATAGATCTGTGCAAGCAGAATCTGCCATCAAGCCTTTTCATGGTTCTTCTGGAGCATTACACATTGACAGCTGGCAAACTGGTCTGTTTTCCAATTTCTCGATTACTGTTAGATACTCCGTCTTAATAACCTTCCAAATTGATCTGCATGGATTGAAACTCAGGTATCACTGATAACTCTCCCAGATAAATGAAAATCCCCATGTGACTCAATGGATAGCAAATTATATCAAAACACTGAAGGGAACAAAAGATGAACAAACCACGGATATTAGCATAAACACTTTTAATCAATGCTTTTGTCACATGGTGTATTTGGTTTATCATTACACTGACAGCTTGATTTTTGGGGGATAGCAAATTATCTCACAAACAGAACCCAGGAAATTAGGGTGGAAGCACTTATTTCCTCTAAAAGATCTGTCACTAGTGGTATACTGCAGAGTTCAGTCTTTGGGCCATTCATTTTCAGCATTTACTTCTCGGTGGTCAAAGCAAATGTTAAAGGTTTATGACTGACCAACCTGGTGCCATCATAAATTTATCAGATGACATCAAGATCTTCCAGCACTACCTTTCCAGAACAAATGGCTGGTGTCAAGACCATGGATTGAAACCAAATGCCAAGAAATATATAACAATATCCTTTGGCAAGCATGACCTTTCTTGTAACTATTATGGTCACCACATCCCCCTGAAAATTGATCAGATAGTCGGGTATCTGGGAACCTATGTCAGCAATGAACTCTTCTTTGATAACCATGCATCCTCTATTGTAAGGAAGTCCTTCATCACATATTGTATAGCTAATGGTATGGCATCCTAGTCTAGACCAGTCATTGACTATAATGCTCCTTGTCAAGTAAGTACTTGTCCAGACACTTGTCAGAAATTAAATGTCATCAATGTTTTTTTTCTATAAAAACATCAAGGGCTTAAATCATAAAAGCAATGCAGACTGTCTCAAATTCTTGCCTCCCTTCTCAATATCATAAATGCTCCTAAGAGACGGTCTCTGCCTTATGCATAGTGCCTCATCTGACCCCGTCCTATCAGATCTATTACACATCTGCTAGTCAAACTCCTGCTCAAGAAATCTCAATCTCTTTTTCAGTATTAATATGACATGCTGGAGGGACTGGTGTGTATCAAAGGGAATAAAACTTGTCTGGAACTGTAATCCGCTGTAGATAACGTAAAGTACTTCTCTAACTGTATTCAAATTTAATTTAGAAAACTGGATGGAAAATCATAAATTCACCCATGGCTTAGCACTCAGCTGGCATAATGTTTAAGGTCTTGTTGTCCTCCATGCACAAGGTTCTATCCTGACCTTGTGCCATGTCTGCATGGAGTTTGCATGTTCATCTTGTGCTTCTGTGGGATCTTTCCTGAAAAACAAACAAAAAAAGCATGCTGGGTGTTTCCATCTCAAACTAAACCCCCAAAACAATTGAATTGTGTTGTGAGCAGCCGTATAGATTCTAGGTGGTGCCTATCCAGAGGATGAGTTGTGTAACCAGCTACATTAGACTTTATCTGTGATGTACAATATGCTTTAGATAGGAGAACATAGACCAAAAACTGCATACTGTGTCAAGGCCAACCATTCCATTGTAAGAAAAGTGTCTCTAGGTGATTTGTTCGTTTTCACTAATGTTGCTAAAATAGGCACAAGTATTTGCTGGTGATAAGTGGGTTGATGATCTGGCCAACTTTGCCATACACCAGGGACCCATGCTGCTGACCATTCGATACCCACCATAAAGCTCAAATGCCCTGGGCCAATAAACTGTTGGCTGTTGTCCAGTTGCTCAACTTAAGTTACCTGGGATAGCTTTGTTGAGTAGAAGCTGTATGTAAAAACATTCAACCCGCTAGACTTGAACAATCCCAAATGATTGGAGAATAATCAATCTAGTGCCAGTGTACAAAAACAAAGAAGACATTCACAACTGTGGGACGTGCAAGGGTATCAGACTCCCATCACACTGCATGATAGTGCTGGAAAAGGTAACTGATAAAGAGATATGCAGAGTAGTAGAATGCAAAGTGGGGGATGAGCGGTTCAAATTCTAATCAGAATGCAGCACAAGTGATCCAATGTTTGCAGAGAAATAGTTAATTATGAAGAAGCTAGAAAAAAAAAATCCAACTTGACATTACTTGATTTGGAGAAAAGAATACACTAGAGCCCAAGAAAGCTTTTTTTCACTGTAGTTTAGTCACGCACAATGATTATTTTTTTCTGAACACCAGCTTATTTTCACAAGTACTTGAGAAACAAACACAGTATAGCAGCTGTATACCTTAACAACATAAATGACAGGTGGGAAAACCTTACAGTATGGATATAACAATATAAATTGTGTATTACATAAATCACTGAATAATATTTCACAAAATTGTGTAAACTGCAACCACAAGTATAGCTGGTTTATCTGGCATCCAGTGATGCTCTCCTGATTTGGTGTCTTTTAACACTACGGTACCAAAAAACACAATAAGAATGAAAGAAGAGACAGATATGTAGCACAACAAATTCCAGGACTATGGAATAAGTTACAATTAAAACTCAAACAATTAAACACTTTAACCATGTTTAAAAGCAGACTATATGACTATATAGGAAATAATACATTCATACACGGAAAACAAGAATCTGCAGAACTGAAGGCCAGCTAGGACTATCTGCAGATATGGTAGAACTGTGCAACCATGCAAGACTAAGTTGAGGAGCCAATAATTAAAAAATAAATGTCATCTCTGTTACACACTCATCTTTTACTGACGTGTGGTACAAAAGAAAAGCCTCTTTTCTAATTGCTATCCCTCACTGGAGGAGTGCCATGTCATCTCTGGCATGATCTCATGTCCTAGAAATGTGAGGAATTCTTGGCAATTATAATTGTGCCACCTATCACCTTGTGCCTGGGGCATCTGCTCCCTGTACCACATACTAGCTGTACTTCTGATGGCAACTTTTGGCTGCTGCAGTTTATGGAAGTGCAGGATTTTTTTTTCTGAATGCCAACCTATATTCACAACTACTTAAGTAACAAACTTGATGTATTATAACTAAAACTAGGCAAATGAAGAACTGCACCAGCAAAAGCAAATAAGTCAATAAATCAAATTAGGATGGCCTCCTTAATAAGACTACCATGCATGCTATCAAGCCATTTATCTCCAAAACCAATGTAAAGTCCAACTTTAACAGACCATAATAACTCCTACACCCCCACCTATGACATATTACATTCCTGTTGAGAAATAGTCCTGTACAGACTGGAGTTTGCACATCACAAAACTAATAACTGCAATGAGTGCACTACTTTAAAATATATTATTCTAATTAAAAAAAAATCCACCTGAACATTATTATATTTAACATGAATAACATTAATTATGTCAGGAAATATTTAATAGAACTATGGTCTACCTGTATTATAGAAACCATTGTGACATGGCATATAGAGGAATTATGTGCATCAGAATATATCATATCAAACTGCTGCACATTTATTGGCAATAAACAAAGGCTTTGTACCAAGACAATAAATAAATACTAATAGGTAAAAACTCCACCTTTGTAGCAACACTTGCACAAAGAAGGGCTAACCAAACAGGATCTGAGCTTAGCAAGTTAATTATCCTACCACAATGAATAAAACCATAAAATACTCATTACATTCATTTACACACTTCTGTCTGTCATTCTTCATCAAATCAAACAGTTCCGTATTAGTTTTTTACAAGGGTAAAGAAATTAATTATTTTGGGTGACATTGATATGAACTGTTTGGGAAACAGAAGAAACCTATTAAATGAAATCACTTAAAAAATGGATAATGTCTCCTTGTAGTACGTAATCATATGTTTCATCCTTACTTGGCACACTCAGACATTTCCTAGAAAAGTGCCATAACTTCTATTTACTTCCGATTAACCTGAGGAACTATTCTTCACATTCTTTCAAGGTTGTCCTTAAAAACTCAGACTCAGTCCTAAAAGTGAAGATATTGAACTTCAGGAAAGACCAGTGTTAAATATCAAAACATGAGGATAAAAGAAGCCCCCATAGCCATGTCCACAAGTTGATATATGTTTCCATCAAATGTGAAGAGATTATTCGTCAAGCAGATTATTTAAAGTTCAGTAGCATAGTTCACCTAGGGACTATCTCCAAAGAATTAAACTACCTCCACCCAATGTGCATGCCTTTTCCTTATACATAAACTCACCACATCAGTAATAATCAAATATATTTCATCCTTCTACTCAACCCCTTGTATTTTATCTATAAATTCACCTGAATTTCTTACAAAAAAGATGGAATTTTATTAATATAATCATATAAAAATTGTCTGCTTGGTAGGTTTTTATGAATTTTGAGTTAAGAATAAAAACTGGACAAACAAGTTTTTTTGCTATCATTTTTATATTCACATTCTTCTTTTTAAAATAAAATAATCTACCCCTTCAGCCAATAAATCTGTATATATATATTCAGTGCCAATTTGTAACCCACTCTATCAACTACAACATATATGAATTCATCAATAAGATGTTCATAGTAATACCTAAATACTAATAATTTAATATCACAATGTTCTGATTTTGTTTGATGGCTTAAAGATTAACTATTTATTATGACTTATTTTTTTCAGTGACATTCAGAATTAGATTATAATATATTACTTTCATTTTTACATCACAGAAATTCAGAAAAAAAAGTTGAATTCAAAATTAATAATGACTAAAAATTCCGTATTGTATTCATAGGAAAAAGGGGAAAATCCTCTTAAAACTCAATGAAATAAGCATCTAAAATGATAATGAGCATTAATCTTATCCTGTGAATAACAAGACTAAAAACATTCACTAAAATCTTCATTAATAGACGTCTCAAAACTATCATCTATAACTTCTCTATTAATAATATACAAGTCATTTCTCTCCCCTATGGCAATATAAAACAATACATATAATTTTATAATCAACTTAAACACTTATCTGTAGTTTATATTTTTGGGAAGATTGCAAGAACAAATTTTAATCTATTCTTAACGGCTTGTACTTCCAAGTCCAAAGGTTCTGTATCAGATAAATTTATACTTAAAAGTTATTATTAAAAATGTCCATGCCTCGAATTGCATGACCATCAATATTTGAACATGGCAAAATTGTGGTAAAGTTCCTAGCTGGCCTAGAATTAACTACCATATTTCTGATTTCTTTTGTTTTGAGGGAGTGTTTGCAGCTGCTGCTAGTGCATGTTTCCCTTCTTCCTGACAATACTATATCTATTTCTGTTTCTCATTCAACAACATTTTTGATGTGGATAAAAATCTTTCCTTCTCATTTGTTGACTTTGTGGATTTTGCACTCTTAAAGGTGATAAATCTCTATCATAATATATATCAGATGAAAAAAAACAGTGCTATATTCACCTGAACCTTTGTCTTCCTCTCTCTCTGCCTACAGGTGTGTGGGTTGCCTGCTGAAATCATCCCATTTATATAAATTCCCTGAAGGTAAACCAAACCATTTCAATCTAAATGCTGGGACAAGATTGTGGTGCATCACTTCCCTTTGTAATTTCTACTTCTTCCTCTAGGTTAATTCTATCTTCAGATAATTTAATATTAATATTAATATTAGCCAACATAATACTGGCTTGCTTAATTGTAGTTTTAGTGCAGAGTTTATAATGAACCTCCTTGATTTCTTCCATCAGTCTCCTTTGTTTGAAGGTATCTCATTCAATCAACATATTTAACCAGTCAATTTCACACCTGTGTGCTGAAGCTAACTATTAGCACTGGAAAATTTTCTCCACTTCACCCTGCACATCAAATGTAATAATTAGCATTTGAAAGCATGCAATACTGGTAGTAATCAAATTGTGTGTTTGCGCTCGTGTGTGTGTGTGTGTGTGTGTGTGTGTGTGTGTGTGTGTGTACATATATCTATATATTTATATCTATATCTATCTGTATACCTATATCTATATGTAATCTATATATATATATATATATATATATATATATATATATATATATATATATATATATAAGACAGAGAGAGCAATGTATTTTTAGAGTGATAAGACTAAAGTGCACATTCATTTCACAGGTCTGTAATTTATCAATTTATATCTTCACATTTATTGACCCATGAAATGCATTAGTTGCCACAAAAGAAGTAAAATATTACCCTTCATAGCTTCTCTCTCTCTCTCTGCCAGGAAATTCTCCAAAAAATCACCAATCATTATTTTGTATGACTTTTTATAAGCCAGCTGATTTATTTGATATAAAACCATACATACTTCATTGTGAAGAAGTTTCACCACACCTCTTAACACCCTAAGTATATTATACAAGTCAGATGCCATTCACATAAAAAACACTGCTAAGCAAAAATTATTAAAACAACAAAATAAACAGCATAACAGCTCATATCTGGAGCATCCTAAACTGAAGATAGTATCCTCCAGAAGGAACTGTAGAATGTTAATTGAGGTAAAGTATATGCTCCCAATGACCTCATCACTGAGATAACTACATTTTATAACATACTGGAATATATATCCAACACAGTCTATATTATGTTAGACTACAAAAAGCTTAAGCAGATCATGCCCATAGATAACCAGAGAAATCAGGCATAAATTTAATTTAAGTCAAAAATGTGGAAGTGCTGGGAAGTTGATGTCTTAAATGAAGTATATATAAAAAAAGAACTCTAGCACCCAGAAGACTAAAACATATGCACCTTCTAACACTACCAAAGCATCTTAAAGGTAAAATTTGAGCTTATATCATTCTGTAATATCCTCAATTTACTGACTAATCCCCAGATTGCTATCAGCTCCTCCTACAGATCATTTTACTGCAAATGCGACAGAGACCATATAATGAATCCGACACTACCATTCTTACTGTAAAAATTCCCATATCTGCTCCTTCTCCATAATGAGTAACATTTCATTCATAACCTATCCCATTTATTTTACTTTAGGATTCATACAACAAAAAGAAGTTCCAAAGGATCTAGTACAAATAAACAGTTCTAAGGCCCTTGTTACTTACATCAAAATTGTATAAAATAGACACAAAATAATCACAGAACATCTAACCCATCTTAGTATGGCATGGCTTGAAGTACACTAATATTGCACCTATATAAAAGGTCTCTACCCTAAGACTGATGCAAATTTTATTTATCTGATAGAAATCAACTGTGCTTCAGAGCAGAATGGAATGCAATGATGGGTTATCTATACAGTGAAAAACTCTACAAATGAGGATG
This sequence comes from Protopterus annectens, assembly GCF_019279795.1. Classification (NCBI taxonomy): domain Eukaryota; kingdom Metazoa; phylum Chordata; order Ceratodontiformes; family Protopteridae; genus Protopterus; species Protopterus annectens. The sequence continues at coordinate 167,430,461 of NC_056744.1, read as the reverse complement.
TTGAGGATGGATATATATGATGCTGCAGCAATCTTTGTTGATATCAACGTGGCCTCATGGTCAGGGAGTCATACCCAACAGCTTTCCAAATTAAGACAACTTTATTTCTGCAACTGCACAATTGAAGATCTTTTTCCTGTCTATAAACAGAGCATTCACCGCTTTTTTTTTTTCTGGAAAAATAAGTTTCGACTTAGAAGTTTTAATTCACAATTTCTCCCATACCCAAAGAGATACAGTAAAGTCACCTGGGGTTAACATTGTATGAATATATCCCTTAAACTCTTCAGGTAGTTCAAACTGTAGACAATACACATAAACAAGTTAGTTATAAATTCTCCAAATCTTTAAGCATTTAAGCTGAGAGGATAAAAGAATAATCTGAATAAATATGCTTCAGCCTAAGTACACTATTACCAGCCCACAATTATACTCCTCAGGTAATATATGCTTATTACAAGATGTTGCTTCATTTTTCTGCATGTAGACATGAACCATAACTGTCTTACTTTACAAAAAGTTAAATGGTTATGTGTCACTTCCTGAGCGCTACTCTTCATCTAAACTCATTTGCATTTAAATTGCTCTGCAACCCCTACTGCCAGTCATTTGCCTCTTATTTATTTACCACAGATACTAATACTCCCCAAGGTCTATTTAAACCTTACTATTAATGTATCTACACTTTAAAAAATCTATTGTAGAAAAGGTGTTCTTTAAAGTAGTCCCTGCATCATTAAATGATTATTTGGCAATTTTAGATCTCAAGCCAATTGTCCTTTTTTTTCAGAAAAGAGGTACTTTTTTTGACAAAGAATACAATTGCACATATCTTTGAGACTAAGGTAAATGCTCCAACTTTGTACATGATTATCCTTTACATGAAACATTAAAAGACCCCCCCCTTTTTCCATATCTATCAATTATTGGTTTCATATTCTTAGCCCAATCTTTAGAAAAAATATTCCCTAGCCTGTTCCTATTCTGTAATGTCACTTACCCAGCTTCTTTAGGTTTCACTCCACACTTATTCATGTATAAGACTGCTATACAGCTCTCGTACAGTTGTACATGAACAAAGCATACATACCTTCATTTTATGAGCAGCACTGATGAATTTAAATGAGATTTGTGTTCCTATTGCGATGCATATGTATAATGCACTACATGTTTTTATCCACTGAAGCTGAAATGTCTGTTTCTGTTAGACAAGACATATCTCTGTACCTGCACTACAGTATTTGCTTACTTGTCCATGTCATGTCTGGAAAGGGTCCCTGCACTGGTATATCTAAAGACACAAACAACCAGAACCTATCCAGATGATTACTACACTGGCTCAGTAGTAGTGTATTTTTAATGATCTCACACACCTTTGCAGAAATGCACACCGTATAGCACACTGACATGAGCATGATTGCATGGCAACTAGTTTAAGATTTGGTGGTCAACCACAGTGCAAATGCACATAAGCAGAGTCCTCAGCACTTCTACTGGTGAACTGTAATTAAAGGAATGAGATGATGCATTGAGTCACAAACATGAAAAAAAGATATATGGTTTATTTTCAAAGAATATGGGCTGGAATGACAGACAATATCTTAATGAAGGAATCTTAGTTGGAAGGACTACTAAATATACAAACTCTAAGAAGGATTCTTAGACCATGCAACTATCACTGCAGCACTTTTAAACATATCACATGAACATAAGGTAAAAGATAAGGTAAAATGATAGAGACGGGCAAAATATAGGTAAAGCAACAAAAATCAAAATGAAGCAAACTGTATTCGAAATAATAAGAACAATCAATGGAAAGAAGAAAAGAACTGACAATGCTGGGTCTGAATAAATATAGCAATGCACACAGAGTTAATTGTATATGATGGCCGTGCGTGAAAAAGAAGAGAACTGTGCCAAAACAAAAATGTAATGCAGGTAAGAGAGTTTCATGCAATAGAACAAAAAAAAAAAGAAAGGAAAGCTAGAAAAACAGGAGTTCGAATTAAATGGAGACAGTGCTTATATCAATGACACAATAAAAACAGGTTTAATAAAGAAAGGGGATACTTTGTGATTCCATGGGGAGGAAAAAAAAAATAACTCGAAAATTTAAGAAGTCAAGGCAAAAAAAATACAAAAGAGATTAGCTGTAAATAAAAAAAAAAACAATACCTACTGATACAGAAATCTGTGAAAACGTAAAAAAGTTGGACAAAGAATTAAGTTCGGACATCTCCCAAAATAAATAAGGTATAGATAAATGGGAGAACATTCCAGATGATGGACTGATGGTAAGCATGTGAGAAGTCCTATTGGAAGGAAATACATCAGACACATAGTTAATTCAATCAGATTCTTCAAAGCTGTTGGTCCTGATGGCTATTGAGCTGAGAATGAGTGAGGAGGGGATAGTATAATTCAAGTTTGTACAGAAGTAATCTTCAGAATGGTGTCAAAACCTGTCTCTACAAATGCAACAAGACTAGCAGAATATCTTAAAAGTAAGGAAGACTCAACAGACAATGCAAACTTTCAGTCCGTTTTTCTGAAAAACAGATAAAATGTCACCCAAAAAGCCTGTTTTCATTTTCTGGCTTTCAGTTTTGTTGATCAGATTTGAATGCTAAATAATCTCAACTCAGCAGTACTGCTCCTCATCTTTATGGTATTGAAGAGCAGCTACATCGACCACCTCATTCTCAGAGGTCAAATACAAGGAACACTATTCCATTTTTCAAGGGCCATTTTATTAGTCACTGTTCTATGTTCATTACTATTATACAAGGCTCAAGTTTTGTGCTATAGCAAATAATGCAATATGCTGGTGATGTTGTCATTTCAGTACTCAGACCTACTAAATAGTTATAGTTTAAGCAACCCTGCAGAGCATCTTAAATTATGTAGTCATGTAGTTTAGGAGCTGTGGCCTTGTCTTTAATGCCTTCATAAAAGTTGCATCATTTGACAGCCTGCAGCTTTCTCAGGCCAGTAACAGTTCTTTCTTCACCATGCTAACTTTCTGTGTCATTCAATGGTATAATTCCAAAGGTTTAGAAAAAAAGAGATCACCTATTATTCAGAGGACACCAGACCAGCTGTCTTATTCCTCAGTCATTCATAACTATCCAGATGAATTGGTAAATTGGAGTCTGTAGCTGCAAGTTAAACAATTTTAGTGCTTTTTAACCTCAACAAAGTCAGTTCTGCCTTGTTTTGTGATGTTTTCCTGTGTAATATATGATTTTACAAAAAGGAAAAATCAAATTTTCAGACAGGGTCATTGTCAAGGGAGATATCAATCCTAAAATGCAGTGACTCTGGAGTTATTTCTATTACTTGCAGAGCACAGTATATACAGACCTTCACAAAAAATAACAAATAGACTTATTAGCCAGATTAGTTTTTTTTTTCAACTGTCTGCTTGATTGTAATGACTTCAGCAAATTGGTTGGAAACCCTTTCATTACCTGAAGCAGTAGGACAGAGCTATGAATTTAAGAGAGCACCTGCTCCCCTTTTCTCATTCAGTAAGTGGAAGTGGACCTGAATAGGGTGCATTTTCAAAAGCTGGATTGGATACCAGTGTTTGTAGTTAGATTTTCAGCAGATGAAGACTCTTGGCTTCTGGAACTCAAACGGCAGAGGTGGATATAGCAGATGGTACTGTTTACTTCTCTAAGGGTTCTTGCCTATGATGCACCCTTGAATGCGATCATTTTCTGTTGCATAGTTTTTAACAGCAGCTCTCATACTGAGGATTAGGATGTGCAGCTTTTTTACTGAAAAAAGTCATTTCTTTTCCTGATGTTGAAGTATATTTTGTCTTGTATCTTCTTGATAATATCATACGTTGGTATGTTACTTGATGAAGGTGAATTGATCTCACTTTGTGGAAACCACATTCATACATATGATCCAACCGTAACATTTCTAATTACACAAAAATACACTTAAAGAACTGCCTTTGATCACAGACATATTATATTAGTCATAATTAATCTACTGTCATTTCTTTTAGATGGTAGTATAGCCCTTAACTCTCTGACATCCATTTCTTCATACTCAAGGTTGTATATCACTGCATTCTGGATTTGCATTTGAATACTACCAGTCTTCTGCTAACTGAAGTTTTGTTTCCTCCTCCAAATGGATATAACCTGTAACAGGAAGTATACCCCGTAACAGGAAGTGAAGTGCATCCATAAGAGCAGAAAGTGAAAACAGTGAAGCAAAGTGATAAAAAAGTTGGCGAAAGATACAAACATCTAGAAGTTAGGATAAGATACAACATTCTGCTTGATTGTCAGTTAACTGCAACATTTTATTCATTTGTTTGTAATATGTTTGTTAGTTAGGTAGGTAGATTGAACTGAAGACCAATTTAGTCACAGTCTAGGCCAGTTGTGGATAAATAATATATTTTTATCTATCTATATCTATATCTTTATCTAGCTAGTTGTATATATAATATATATATATATATATATATATATATATATATATATATATATATATATATATATATATATGTCTATATATATATATATATGTCTATATAAATGTATATATATATATATATATATATATATATATATATATATATATATAGAAATATAGAGAAAGAGAGAGAGAGGTTAATCACCATCACTGTGTTAATAAGTCATTTTTCCATTATAGTGAAGTCTGTCTAGTAACTGGGTGGAGGGTTTGGCTGACTATGTGCAATGTCAGAAGGCAGAAAGTTCCTTTGGGTAAGATAAGTATTTTGTTTGTAATTTTAATGTAGAATGTGTCAAGTTCAAAATGCCTACCATTATTGTGTGTATGTGTGTGTGTGTGTGTGTGTGTGTGTGTGTGTGTGTGTGTGTGTGTGTGTGTGTGAGCATGTGTGTATGTGTTTATGTGTGTGTATGTCCTTGTGTGTTTGTATATGTGTGTCTGTTTTGGGAATATGCACATCCAACTGCAAGTTGTTGTGGGTAAGGGTCATAAGAGCTAAAATATAGCACAGGTTTAATAGGTTCATAAATTACTACTAAGCTAACTGCCCTTGTGAGCCACTTTAAACCTAGCCAATTATCCCATTTCATAGGTACGTACTAGGCTATCGGCCCAAGAGCCTATGTAAGCCTAGCCAACAAGGTTCCCTGGCTTATGCCACCCAAGAAAGTTATTTTCCTGTGCCACTGTCAAGCAGAGACACAGAAGTGATCCCCGGGCTGTATTTCCTATTTCCCATCTACTCATCAAGATTTTTCTTGAAGAGTGCTAATGAAGAACTTTGCTTGACTTAGATGAGTAGCCTGTTCCAGAGTATGGGAAGTCTCTGGGACAGGAATCTATCCCTCCAGCATTTGAGAATAAAACCCTGCACCTTGTGTTTGTAAGGCAAGCACCTTAACCATTATGCCAAACATAATCCCCATTAGGGTGTCCCTAATCCCCATTAGCATGTCTGATTTTGTTTGTTGTATGTCTGAGAGTTGCAAGTAAGTGTGCATGCAAATGTTTGTGAGTTAGACTTAAAATTAGTGCTGAGTAAATTGATAATTTACTGTGGAAAATGTGTGCAGATTCATGAGGAGTGTGTCTGAGTTTCTTGTTTAATGGTAGTGTTATGGAGATGTTTTTCTGCAAAGTAAGGTGCAAGGTTAGGGTTGAGGCAGTGACAGGGATAAATTAACATGCATTTATAAGGTGGGCAAGAATGTTTTTTTTTTATTGTCTAGATGAGGGATCTCAGACTCCCAGCCCATGCGCAAATGTGGCCCATTAACACTTTTAATTAAGCCAATGAAGCTTTGTCCAAATGTGCCTAATTATATTAAAAAATATATGGTTTACAATCCAAATCACTATAGAAAATGTTTTTCTTTGTGGCTCAGATTGCTTGTAAAGCTTTTTACTCTCTCATTACCTTGACTGTGGCAGCAAAAGCACTTAGACTGTGCTTCTGCTATTGGTATGTTTGAACTTCAGGATGATGTTGTGTGTGTGTGTGACTGTCCAGCAGAGGTAATCATGTTTAGGTATCTGCATTGCAGACCACTTTTTATAGGTATAGTGCAGAATGTATGTTAAACAAGATGTCTGAGATTGTCATGCCCTTTTTATGCATCCTTGGAGAAAGCTACAGTCAATATTGAAGGTGAATTAGCTTTAATGTGTGTGTGTGTGTGTGTGTGTGTGTGTGTGTGTGTGTGTGTGTGTGTGTGTGGGCCTGAATGTGACTGTTATGCTTTTGTGTGTATATTAGTATGACTGGTGTGTGATTGTATGCATGTGTACCTTGGCTGGTTGTTTTTTTTTTTTTGGCCACCACCATTCCAACCCTTGACTCTGTGGACTAATCCTCATCTAGCCCTCATGATACTTGAATTTGTAACCATTGAGCTACAGGAAGATACTATCATTAGACATTGTTCAAGAAAAAAATGTATCATCAGCAACAAAACATGTTTAAGAATTTCATTTTTGGAAGGCTGTTCAAAAATGTGAAAAAGAAGAAGTCTGTGGTCCAGTTCATGGAAATACACTCACAGTTACAGGCTATCTATAAGATACGTGTCAGCAGTCAGTGAACTACGTGTGCCTGCACATAGAAATTTGGGAAAACACACTCATACTGTAAGGATTCCATGTAGATGAATGTATATTTGACATGTTAATTGCATACTTAATTAAAAAGCATGAATAAGTACAAAAATGTAATGTTTTTCCAGTAGTCAGTTTCTGTGGAACAAAGGAGTGCTCTAGACACTCATATCTGCACACATTTAATGCCAGATCAAAAGCCTGATTAACATCTCTGGAGAACAGAAAATCAGCTCTCAAATGAATATGATATAATTTGAGCAAATTTTGCTGAAAGTAATGAATAAATACTAAAGGGGAGAGACAGAAGCAAACACATTTAATGAATCAAGCAAAGATGGTTCTTTAACATACAAAATGCCTTTCTTAACATAAAAGTAGATTCTTCCATAGTTAATTGCCTCAAATGATGACATGCTTGGTTTTGTAAATTAATTTTATGAGGATTAAAAAATGAGTCTGTCATCACACATATGGGTGATGCAGATATGGGAGGCTGCATTGTATCATGCAGACAAATAAATGAAGTGTAACATATACACAGAAGGTTTACGGCAAAAGAACATGGTATAGACTCCTAAAATTATATTGTCTAGTCATACTAGAATAAGGACGTCTTCCCATCTTCCACACAAGACACAACAAAGCATGTAAAGGGGAAATTACAAAACAGAATATATTCTATCAAACAGCTTATGCAGCCTTTCTACTAATGTAGATTATAATAAATAGCTTACCTACACAAATGCAAATCACTGTCTTTTGGCAAACCATTCAACACAAACAATATACCAAAAAATGGTGATCCAAAAAAAAAAAAAAAACCCCACAAAAAAATCATTTTTTTTCAGAGGGCAAGTGACTACACACCCTTCAAAATTATATATACCAACTCCACGGTTGCGCAACAGTGAAAAAAAGGAGTGAAAAAAAAAAAACATACTGCAGCTTGTACAATACATTATATGTTGATGAAACTCACCACAAAGAAACACTAGTGCACTAAAGATACATGATGGCAGAGGCAAGGAGTCATAGGTATGCTGCAGTAAAAATATGACATGATGTGTGCGGGGGTGGTGATGTGTGTTTGTGGGTGCAAATATATATGATTTCACACACGTATATACATGCTTATTCTAGTTTACTGAATAATGATTTAGCAATAATTCCAATTTGATTATTCATTCATTTATTCCCTGAAAATAAGCTTAATCCAGTTCAGTGCTAGTTGACAGCAAAACTCTTTCATGGAATACAATGGGCTCAATGCAGAGAAACTCACCATGAGGATCATTGCAGAATACACATGCACACATGCATATCCATATCCATATACATATACAAATGCATATATATATATATATATATATATATATATATATATATATATATATATATATATATATATATATATATATATTAAGGTATACAAATACACACACATATACACATACTTTCACACTTATGCACATGGACTTCCACTCACACACACATATGCAGACACACGGGCACACACACACACACACACACACACACACACGCACACACCATGCGTGCGCACACACACACACACACACACACACACACATTAAAGACACACACACACACACACACACACACACACACACACACACACACACACACACACACACACACACACACACAAAAAACACATACTCACAGGCATATAGATAGACAGACATAGCTGCTTAGCTACAATAGCTTACAAGCTTTTCTACTGTTAAACGACTGTCCTATGACAGTATTTTAAGCTCAGATACATAGCGGTATATCTACAATAGCTTATATTGTTTTAGTACTGATTAGCGACTGTCCTAAGATACTGCTGCAGCTGCTAGTTCTATTATTTATTTGGATCTCTGCTGCTCACGTACTAGATACATGAGAATACATGTGCTATTCCTATGGTATTACGGCTAATTCCTACCTCTAGGCTATACAGCTCCACTTAGCATCTAAGCATCTACATTCCGCTGTGATTTTATCGCACTGTAAATAACTGGAAACCTTCCTTTGAAGACGCTAGCTATAGGAGTTGGGTTTTACTATAAGTCTTTTGTTTATTGACTTCGCCGATCATGACGATGCACATGACACTTCCTAGTGTGATTCAACTGTAGGTACACTCGTACATTTTCTGCCCTTATTAATTAAAACACTACTACTATATAAGTAAATTACCTCAATGCTAAAGAATTTGATTTTCCCAGATACCTGAGACTACAATAATCAAGGTGAAACTGAGATCCCTGTGTAGTTCATATTAATAGAATTTGGTTTAGGTTCTGGCTCTATAAACTGATTAAGTAAGGGAAATATGAACATTTGCCTCTGCTGAAGCCGTACTGCTACCCTGAGACTTGGAATAGTAGCAGTGTGATTGATATTTTTAGTTGCATTATTTACAGAATGCTGTAAAAGAGCTGAAACGTTTTTATTACTGCTCACCTAAATCTACATTAAACGAGTTGTCTGTAACTGCTAAAGATAGCTACTTGTTATGTACTCGTCACTTACTACTGGCTACCATGTTCAAATTGTACTGGATCCACTTCTTAGTTAAAAACTCTGTTTCTAGCTTGTATTAAATACTATTCGTTGTTGTTATCCTGATTGGATAGCCAATTACAGCTGCTGTCTTACAGATAGTCAAGTTATTTTCTAATTTAGGTGATTGCTCTGTGTTGACGACCTATGCATTGTTGTTTTTAATTCAGTTGCTGATGCTTATTATTTGAACAATGTGCTTCTGACCTATTAATTGATGTCTACTCCTGGTGCATATGATTTATTTTGTACCAAGTTATTTAGTTCTGTTAAATCTGTATTGCTAAAGAAACATCTCTCTTGCTTTGCCTGGAGTTACTTTTAACCTTCTTCTCCCTTTATTTTATTTTTCCCCAGCTGCTCAAAGATTTTATACTCACCTTTTCCACTTCTGGTTGTGCCCTATTGGACTCCAAAGACCAGTTACATCCACCTACCTAAACCTGCTTGGGTATTTCCTTACCTGGGTAATCTAAAAGCCACAGCAACTAATATTGTATGTTACAAACTAAATTATTTTTTGTTTTTCTGTTAAGTACTTTATGTATATACTAGACCACTATACCTCCTAGGTGTACTAGTTAAACTGCCATATCTGCCAGCAGCCATACCCCCCTCCTCTTTTTTTTTACTATTGTTGCTCTCCACAATCTGTCTCTATGACACTGCAGCCCACAATCTGTATTGTAATACCCCTCTAAACTCTCCCTTCTCCATTACTTTTCTTTTTCTTTTTATCCAACTACTGTGATCTCTTTACAAGGCACTTACAGGCTTTGGCCACTAGATGGCAGTCTATACCTACCTCTAATCCCTCTTTATTTCTCTTCCTTCCTCCTACATTAACTCTTTCATGCTTGTTGCACTCTTCTCCTTTACCATCTTCTTCCATAGTCCTTTATACCTTGCACCTATCTCCTTCCATAGTCCTTATAAACCCTTTACCTAACCCTCCTCTCCACCTCTACTACTCCTAGGTTAACCCTTACTCTCCCAGGTTTCCCCTCTATTCTACTTCCCCCTTCCTTAGACTCTCAACTTCTGCCTTTTGACTTACTGCCTCCTGTTCTCACCTTCCACCTTACTGATTGTTTCTTCTCACTGCTTCCACCTTACCTGGGTCTGCCCCACTTCGTTTGCCCTACGGGCTAACTCCGCTCCCCTACCCTACCCCCAATTCCCACCCACCCCCAGTGGTCCTAACCATATACCTCACTTAATCACTCCCCTTTTTTCTTAACCAATCACACAGCTCCACTTCACTAAGCCACTCCCCTATCTCTTTCTTATCTAATTAGTTCACATTACCACTCACATGAACTACTCCTATCTTACCTATCCTTACCATCCTCTATACTAACTACCTCCCATTCCACCTCCTTTTCAACCTCCATTAATTTATTTCTTGTATATTATAAACCTCCCTCATTCTCCTAAAACAACCTTATCTTTTTTTCAACCTCACCAACTCACACAAGCTAAACCTCACCTACATCTACTCACCACCATGGCCCCAACTCTCACAACTAATTTCACACACATGTTACTTTTAACTACCACAATAGCCTCACTGACCATACCTTATTCTCTCACCTTCTTTGAAAATCTTACTCTACTTGAACAAAATCAACATTTCCAACAAACTTTATCATCTTTTTAAATCTTCACCCTTAACCACAGTAACATCACCTCTACCTCAAATTATATACAACCAAAATATCACAGAACAACTCATGTGACGTACTTCTCTATCAAAAAAATTCTTAACAATTCCCACAAAATCTTTAAATTCCCACATTATCTCCAATATCTCATCTACTTACATGGGGATATTCATCCAAACCCTGGTCCCAACAATGACAATAACAATAGCCTTGATAATGTAACTTTACCTAAAAATTCTATACTAGCTAAAGCACCTAATTCCCTTCTGATAGCTCACCTTAATATTAGAAGTATCAACAATAAAATTTCGTACCTGCACGCACTCCTGGATTTACACTCATTTGATATTCTATGTCTTACAGAAACCTGGCTAAAACCTGCTACCCTAGACCAGGAAATTACCCCTCCAGGTTATAGTATCCTTAGATGTGACCGCAAAACCAAAAAAGGTGGAGGCATAGCCATTCTCTATAAATCTAATCTCCAGGTTTCCCTCTTTAATGAACTACCATCATTAGATGCCAAATCTGAAATGTTGTCTACCAAACTCCAAATAAACAACTCCAAATCTATCTACCTAATTTGTATGTATCTTCCCCCTGGTAAAAATACTACTATTCTCGAAAACTTACTTAATTACCTCTCTACCCAACTACCACAGGAGACCATTGTACTGGGTGACTTCAACATAGACTGGCTTACCTGCAATTCCTGAACCCTACTAACCACTTAAATCTCTTTGGATTCACTCAACTTATAACCACTCCTACTAGAATCCACAAACCTAACAGGAAAGAATCTACTCTTGACTGGATCCTTATTAATAACCACCCTAGCAATTATATTCCAGGAACCCTTCCCGACAATATCAGTGACCATATGCTCACTTACATAATCAGACAAAAACTTCATATCCCAACTACTCATAATCTCAAAACTTCCCACTCAAAAAAATTCTTTAACCCAGATAGGTTCCTTAACGAATTGCAAGCATGTGACTGGTCACCACTGACCCATCTTGAACTTGATGAGGCTGTGACCTACTTCAACACTAACTTTCTTCAAATACTAGACTACCACGCACCTTACCACTCCACTAGAATAAAAAACAAATCTGCCCCATGGCTTACTAAACAAACTAAGCAAAAAATGCTCCTTAGAAACAAAATATGGGCTAAATGGAGGGCTACCAAATGCCCATCTGATCACCTCCTCTTTAAACAATTAAGAAATGCCACCAAGAAGGACACTCTTAGAGACAAAAAAGACTTCTACCTTCACCTCCAACAATCCACTCAACAAACTCCACAAAAATTTTGGTCAGGGTTAAACAAACTTCTTCAGCCAGGTCACTCTACTACTCCTGCCCCATTAGGTTTCAACCATAATAATTCCAACCTGATCCCTGATGCCTTTAATAACTACTTTACAGAAGCCATTCAATCCCTATCCAATTCTCTTCCTCCACCTACTGCCTTCCCACCTAATACCTCCAAGACTTCACCTCCTACCTTTCATATACACCCTGTTCCTACATCTATTATCTACAAGCTACTTAAAAAACTGAAACCTTGCACCCCTTCTGCCGACCATCTCCCATCTGAATACCTACAAATTGCCGCAAAAGCTATAGACTACCCCATATCTATCCTTATTAACAGAACTATCTCTGAAGGCAAAATCCCTACCATATGGAAAGTATCCCACATCATCCCTCTACATAAAGGTGGATCTTCTATAGAGCTTTCTAACTATAGACCTATTGCCTTACTCTTCCCATTAGCCAAGATAATGGAAAAATGTATTCACAAACAACTACTTAACCACTTACTACAAAATAATCTACTAGCCAACTGCCAACATGGCTTTAGACTATTCCACAGCACAACAACTGCCCATCTATCCTTCACTGACTCTATAAATAAAAATCGTAACAATAACTCCTTTTCCTCTGCGCTATTTATAGACCTGTCAAAAGCCTTTGATATGGTTAACCATAACTTACTTCTACATAAACTAAAGTATCATTCTCTTGATCCACTAGCACTACAATGGTTTAGTTGTTATCTTCAAAACAGACAGCAAGCAGTACTCTGGGATAACAAACTGTCTTCATTACTTCCAGTAAATATTGGAGTCCCACAAGGCTCTATCTTATGTCCCCTTCTTTTTTCCATATTTATCAACGACTTCCATATGAACATACCTCAAGCCACCTGCATCCAATATGCAGATGACTCAACCTTAATCTGTACTGCTAAGAACATAGCCTCCCTCCAGTCCCTAACCCAAACTGTTTTCCAAAATGTAGAAAACTGGTTTATGCAACATTGCCTCCTGCTTAATCCCAAAAAAACAAAACTACTGCTTTTTACTCCATCTCATAAATCATCCACTCCATTCTTCTCTATTACCTCTAACAATGCTACAAACATAACCCCTGATACTACCACCCGCCTACTAGGTGTTACAATTGATAACCATCTTAACTATGATGACCATATTAACTCCACCATAAAGACTGTTAACAAAAAACTTGGAACCCTCTATAGAATTAAACCCTTCCTTATCCCCACAGCCAGGAGAACTATTGCCCAAACCCACCTCATTTCTACCCTTTTCTATGCTTCAGCGCTATATATACAAACCTATCTAAAAATAATATCTCAAAACTTTCTACCTGTTATAATAGCATAGCTAGATTTATCACAAGCTCTCCACTTCAAACTCACCATTGCCTTAACCTTAAACAACTAGGATGGCTAGAATTGCAGAACCATAAACTCTGTCAACAGTTACTTATCACTCAAAAGATCCTATACCACCCCAATAACACCCCTATCCTCACTAATCTGATTACACCATATAAAAACCTAGCTACACTACGTTCTGCTAATAAACTCCTGGTCTCATCAGTTAAATCTAACAACAAAGCTGGTGACTCACTTTTCTCAAACACTATAGGTAAAAACTGGAATCAGCTCCCTCCTGAACTTTATACTCTAGCCTCTACTTCTATTCAAAAGCATATTAAAGAACATCTTAAAACTCAGTGGCTTTGTCCTTGTGCTAACCCAGACTGAAACTTTTCCTCCTGCTCATACCCCTTCCCCTCTCCCTAACCAATACCTCCAAATCTACTGATTTCTCTTTTTTCTCATAGTAATAGGATAAATGTAAGGACCTGACTCTGTTTGCCCATACCCAGCTTGTGCTTAGTGTACTTGTATTTTTTACTTAGTTTAATCTTTTAACATAATGTCTTTAGTCAATTGTACCTCTGTACTGTTATTATACATGTCTTTGTTATATATTGTTAACTTTGTTAGTGTTCATGCTTGGAGCTTTTCTCCCCGGGCCTCTACTGAAAATGGACATTTATCCAGTTAGACTAGCCCGGTCAACAAATGTAAAATAAAATAAATAAATAAATAAATAAATAAAATAAAATATGATTATATCATGAAATACTGAACTCCTCAAACAACGAACCTACTAACTATGATAATTTTAAATTGAATCTAAAATGATAAAAACCTAAAATAAAATTAAAATAACTAACTTTTTTTGCAGGGGGTAAGCCCCTCCTGCACCCTAACATACCCTTACAGTAACCCAAAATTGCACCACAGTGGGGTAAGGATAAATTCCTTGCCCCTTTGTAACACAATCTCACTCGGAAAGTAGCCGACACCTGAAACACAGTAGAACAGAAAATTTGTTTTTCTCTGCATTTGTTCTTATTCTGCACCACAAGAAAAGTTCACTCTTCTGTCTATTTGCTGATTTGAATGGTAACCATATATATCTATATATATGCGTGTGTGTGTGTGTGTGTGTGTGTGTGTGTGTGTGTGTGTGTGTGTGTGTGTGTGTGTGTGTGTGTGTGAATATATATGCTCATGCGTGTGTCTAAGGGCATGTAGGGGCATGAGCGAGTATGATATGCTGTGTGATATTGCATATGACAGCACCTTCATTGTAAAACTCCCTTTCTTTAAGCTATGTATATGATGCTTCCCTTCCATATCTCACCTTCATGAATAAAAAGCACTGATCTCACCATATCTTTTGCCAATATGGTAAACCTTTCCCTGGAAATAGAGGGGTAAGACTTACAACAGGATTTTGTCATTCCTGGAGTAGGAGAACAAATATGTTCTGAGAGAATAAGATGGATGGATGTAGAGTGATGGAGGTCATGGGGATCATAAAACAGAAATACATAGTTTTACTGAAAGCTAGTGCTCACTTGCAGTCTTTTCAGCTTACAACAGCTCACACAGTGTTCCATAAAGAGGGAAGAAGTGAAATAGTCGCTATGCCTGTAGTGGTGGCGATGGGGATGGCTAACGACAATTCTCATAAACAACAGTTTTGCAATGTGCTTCTTAAAATGTGCAGAGTATGTGAGAAAATGCAGTGCATCTGCTGTGATTAGCATGTCTGACAGTTACTTCAAACATCCATTTCACTAAAAAAGAGCATGGAAATTACTTAAAATAAACTGCTTTTCTGAGTAAGTTACGACTGACTTTCTAACCTGGAATATTTAGCAGATATCGACTATATTGGCAGACAGAGATTCTGAGTGAACATCAGCTACAAAGTGCTCTCTGTTTTTTTTCTTTTCACTGCTGAACCAGAATGCAGTATTTAAATGGATCTTTATATCCAGCTTCTAATTTATCAAAGGTATGAAAAAATGCTGAACTTTATGCATTTTTAATTGTCCTAGTTATCTTGCAAATTGATACAAACATTTATCAGTGTCAGAATTTCTCTGCTCCATTTCTTTTTAATTAGGAATTACACATATCAGTAAGCAAAGTGACTTTATAAAAGGGATGTGTCATGTAAAATCAAGTTAGAATTAAGGTACAGTTTGGAACATACAAGTGACTCGATACAGCGACAGTAGAAGCCAGAGGTACACAGTGACAAACAGAACTCAAACATATATTTTAATGCAAAAAAATAAAAACAGTCTAGACAACTATTGGGACTAATGTAATGTCTGAGATAATAGAAATAAGTGTTGTAGCCAAAAAGTTATTTTAGGTTAATATTACTTTAAAAATAAATACGTAAATGAGTGTACATTTATATACATATCCGTATACATATGTCATTATATCTGCAAATATATTGTATTACTAATGCATCAGAAGCACTCTAAGCATTTTGTTATATTTTAATTCCTAATACTGTAAAATGGCTGTCATGGAAATTGCTATACAGATATGATTTTGCTGTTCAAGCCCTAGTTCTCCTTCCAGACATAACAGACATGTTCTTTAGAACATAGCCTTAACATTAGAATTGAGGATATTTTTCCCTTTTTTTAGTTAAAGTTATAGTTCTGTAAGTCGTTGAGTGACTACACTGTTAAAGCAGGTTCAGTGCTTATTTTTAACAGAGTTACTCTGAAATGTGTATACTATAAACTCAGGAAACCCTTTCATGCTCCATTTACATTTTCTTCAGTGCAAAAAAGATGTCAACAGTAGGATTTGGCATGTGCAGTCCTTAAAAATCTTTCGAGATTCTTCCTTCACCATATCCTTGCTAAATGTGAAGATTTCACTTATTTTCACTGATTAAGTATCAATTATTTCCTAAAATTGTGTGAATTCAGAGTCAGAAAGTTTTAGTATGTTTATGGGAGAAGTACAGCACACAAAATTTGTCTAAAGGATGTTTATCCTAGTGAAAATTTATATTTCATTCATTGTTGCATTTTGAAGCATTAGTGAGAGAAAAGATTTGATTAATTTTACCTGTCTTGTTTTCACTGCAATTGTATTTATTTATTTACTTATTTATTTTGAATGTCACCTGCATCATTGACTGTACTGATGTAATGACCTCACGCATCAGTTTGATTTTTTTTTTAACTTGTGGATTGAGACACTAACTATTGCAAGAAATTAAATAGTATCCGTGAATTTATGTGTCAAAATCAGCCCAACAATTTTGACATTGGACGCATAGGTACAGAATGAGGCAAATCTTTTCCTGGGGGGATTTAAAAATCCTGTCTAAGATACTTGGTGGCTCCATGTAGAAAGGACATTTATGCAGTACTAATTAACTCTCAAAAGTGCAATCAAAAATAGTGAACTACTGCATTGTAATGAGCAAGGAAATATGTTTCAAATCTTCATGGAGGACATTTAGGTTCATAGGTTCATAGGTTCATACTAGGCTATCTGCCCGAGGGCATTTACAAGCCTAGCCCATAGTTTTGTGGCTTACGCCACCCCTTTAGTATGGGGAACTATACCCATTATTTTGCTGTGCCTCTGTCGAGCAGTGACACTGAGGTGATCCCTGGGGTATATCTGCGATCTCCCATCCATTGGTCAAGATTTTTCTTGAACAAGGCCAGCGAGGTGCTCTGCCTCACATATACCGGGATTTTGTTCCACAGCATAGGGAGTCTTTGGGTGATGAATCTATCCCTCCAACACGTCCTATTAATAGCCGTGTCCAGGTTTAAGTCTCCCGCCCTTGTGGCTCTGATGGATCTAGATTTTTTGAGGTGAAGCATATTCATCAAATCTGGGTTTGACATGGCCTTGTATGTTAGGCAAAGGTCACCTCTGAGCAAGCGGTAAGCGACTGAGTAGAGCTGGAGTTCTTTCAGTCGGGCAGCATAGGACAGATGTTTGAGACCCTTTATCCTTTTGGTGAGGAACTTTTGTGGCCTCTCAAGCTGCTGCAAGTGTCGGGTCAGATACATTCAATGGTGCATTATACTCAATCATTGGTCTGATGAGTGATGAGTACAGGGAGACTATGACCTCCCTTGATCTAGACGAGAAACCCTTCATGATAAGGTGGGCAATGTAGAA
The DNA here is from genome assembly GCF_019279795.1 of Protopterus annectens. Classification (NCBI taxonomy): domain Eukaryota; kingdom Metazoa; phylum Chordata; order Ceratodontiformes; family Protopteridae; genus Protopterus; species Protopterus annectens. Next base: position 167,412,771 of record NC_056744.1, on the reverse strand, counting down.
GGTCTTCCTAACTAATTTGGCTACATGGGTGTCGAATGACAGACTACTATCAACCTGTGTCCCTAGGTCCCTGATAACTTCTTCTGTGCTCAGTGGATTGCCACCTATTTGGTAGCTAGGGGTAACCTTGTTTTTCCCGAAGGATATGACTATGCATTTTTGGCATTTAACTTTAGGCCATGGCTCTGGCACCAGTTATCCGTTTCTGTGAGACCCTTCTGTAGGATGTCTGTGTCAGATGTGTTTTCTACTATGGCCAAGTTTGCAGTCATCTGCAAATTTTGTCAGCCATAACCCTCCTGTGTTTGCTTGTACTTCGAAAAGTAGATGCCAAACAAGAGTGGGCCCAGAACTGAGCCCTGTGGTACACCACTTGTGACAGGCTTTGAGTCTGACATGGCGCCAGCAACTCTGACCCTGTGGGTTCTGTCACTCAGCCAGTTTGCAACCCATCTTGTGATGTATGGGTTAACATTTAAGCTGATGAGTTTTTCAATGATACCCGAGTGGGTATTGTATCAAGGCCTTCGCCAGATCTAGGAAGGCTGTATGGACTGCCTTTCCCTCATCAATGGCTTTGGTGACTGTTTCGAAAAAGTCAACCAAGTTTAGAAGGCATGATCTGCCTTTGACAAAGCCAAACTGGGATGGATCCAAAGTCTGCAAATTCCCTATGTCTTTATTTATGAGGTCCATTATGATCCTCTCCATGGCTTTGCAGATAAGGCTTGTCAAGCTAATGGGCCGGTAATTTCCAGGGTCGGTGGAGGCACCGCCTTTGTGAAGTGGGACCACAGTTGCAGTGCACCACTCCCTGGACACATATCCAGAGGTAAGACTATGATTAAACAGCTGTCCTAGCTGTGGGTTCAATTCATCGTTTAGTTCGTGGAGCACACAGCCGGGACACCATCAGGTCCCATGGATGCTGTGTTTTTGCTTTGGCGAGCAGTTTTCACTTGGGTGTTGGAGATGTTTGGGGACTGCAACTGGTATAGATATCTCTCTCCTTTGGGGAGCGGAGAAGTTTGCACTGAACCTGTCAGCCAGTATGTTAGCAATGTCTGTAGGATCAGTAATCTTCACATTATTTTGAACTAGTTCTGAACATATCTGGGAGTTTCCTCCCAGGTTTCTGACATAGCTAAAGAAGGCCTATGATTGTCTTTTGAGTCTTTAGCTATTTTTCTCTCAAAATTTGCTTTGGATGATTTTATGAGAGCTCTTAGTTTTTTACTTATATTGATTTAAAGTGTCTTTGGTGGACCTCAGCCCATCTAAGTGACATCACTTACCACCAGTTACTTATATATACTGTTAACGTTTTAAACCGACTGTAGACAGAGATACCTAAAAACACAGGATTATTTTTAAAGATGAAATGAAAAGAACCTACTTGGGCTTTGCATAGTGAATCTTAGAGGTATGTGCATTATTTAAACAGTCCATTAGATGCCAGATTTCAGTCTTTAGAGGTAATTACACCAGTTCCATAATGTTCGGTCCCAGACAGCTCTTTCAGCAAGCAGGTTGTGGGTTACAGTTCACAACTTTAGCCCTGGGCCACACCTTCAGTGCAGCCCTATACAAACTCGTCACCTAATCTTCCTTCATACCACATCAAACACAGACCTCAAATGCACCACACAACTCCAATAATCACACATCTTTACACAAATAACAAAAAAGAAAAAAGAAAGAAAAACTGAAGGCCGGAAGTGTTGTGAGGATTTAGAACAAAGAGGCATAATTGGAAAAGTAAAACTGAAATAAATTTAAGACAATATAATAATCTTCCATGATCATGCTTGTTGACGCTTAAGTAACATGCAGAAGGCAGCTGTTAGCTCTGCTTTGAATCTTTCTACTGTGTGTGTGTGTGTGTGTGTGTGTGTGTGTGTGTGTGTGTATGCTTGTATATATAAATCCATTTTTCTATCTCTGTATATATCTATATATCCAGCTATCTATATATTTGTGTCTAATATATATACATATATATATATATATATATATATATATATATATATATATATATATATATATATATATATATATATACACACACACACACACACATATATATATATATATATATATATATATATATATATATATATATATATATATATATATATATATATATATATATATATATATATATATGTATAGACATGTCTACTTATAAACAAAATTTACCAAGATGACAACATCAAACTTTGAATACACTGAAAGATCACACTACCAAATTTTTAACAGGAAACGCATCCACTTGGCCAACATTCAGTGTAGAAACACACCACAGTATGTCACACTCACCCAGCTGGCGGTCTATGCCCCCTTCCCCCAACAAAATATACCAATTCTGGGATTGCACTACAGTGGGGAAAAGGGCAAATTTCCCAATGTTGGCCAAGTGCATATGTTCCTTGTTAAAAATCTTGTAGTGTAAATATTCAGTGTATTCAAAGTTTGATGTTGTTGTCTTAGTAAATTCAATTTCGGGTAAGTGGTCTTTTGATGATTAGTAGTAGACCCATATAAATATATATCCACAGTGGTGCAGCGGTAGTGTTGTTGCCTCACAGCAAGAGGTTCTCCCGTTCGATTCTCAGCTGGAGTGCGGGTAGTGCCTTCTGTATGGAGTCTGCATGTCCTCCCCGCGGTTGGGTGGGTGTTAGAAAGACATGCGTAAATGGGCGTGCCTTCATTGAAGGTTGAATGTCAAGCTGGCACCTCAGCGTTCATCAAAATCTACTGCCAATCATTAGCAGACCGGAGTTCCATTGTGGCGACCCCTAACCGGGAAAAGCCGAAAGACAACAACAATAACATATATATCCATACAGGGAAAGAGAAAAGAGAAAGATATCGATATGTATAAAATACATGAAAAGTCTATCTGTCAGTTTGTTTTGATACATTCTGGGGAAAAATATTTGGGTCCTCCTTTTGTGTTAATCATAGTTTGCATGCCTTTACTGTTCTATTCATATGAAGAAAAGGAGTTTGCTACAATTTTCCACTACTGAGAAAATGGCCTTAACTGGGTTTTTAGTGTTTTAGCTGATTGCTGATGCAGAGTAAGGTAGAGTAACCACTGCTCCTGTGAGTCACAAGAATTTGCTTAAATCTATATTGTAACATTTTTGCTGATTACTAAGGCAGTAGAAGTACTACAAATGAATTTTGGCAACAGATTAAGTTGTCCCGGGACATCTTCATGGGGGGTTAGGTTAATATTAAGGGAAGTTAAGTGGTTTGGGGAGGTGAAAGGGTGAAGTGGAGGCAGGGATGGTGGGGAGGAAATGAGATAATGATGGGGAGGGGCTTAAGAGGTTTAGTCTAGTGTAGTGGTTAATCAATCACAATTTGGAGTGAACTTGTTATGCTACAGGTTCATGTCCTGGCGACCGGTCTGTTATTTGGTCAGGTAAGCCTTGGTTTGGTGATGGGCTTGAGGAGGTAAGTATCTAGGGTATAGGGTATGGTCATATGTATGATGGTTAAAGGTAATACTTTTTTTTTTGCGGGGGGGGTTCTCAGGTGGGGGTGAAGATGCAGGCTGTGGGCAGGTTGGATGTTTTGATTAGTTTGCTGGGAATTATATTAAATATGCTGAAGAGGTGCTACTGTTTTTCTCATGGTCATTTAGGCATTGTAGTCTGTAAATTGGCAGTGACTTTCAGCTTATTAGATTGGTGGTCAAAATAGTTGGGTGTATAATATCTAGTTGTGGGTATACTATTGGGAGGCTGGGTGCTAGGAGGCAAATCTCTGGCTTGCTGGTGCAGTAGTGGAATCCTTAGATTGCAGTTACAAATAAATGCAGACCTGGAATGCTACAGTATGGTTAGAGAATAGTTAAAATGGTCCCTCGGTTGCCCTGCTGTTACTCTCATGTCACAGTACAAATTTCTTGCAGATAGCAGAGCACTCGCTAATAACAATGGGAGAGGGGCAGGCTCTGTCACTGATCTCCACTGATGTCCTAGTCAGTGGTTAAAGGGAGAGAGTCAGTACTGGCATACTTAATTATGTTAGGTTTAGTGAGTCAGCCGAGCAGCAGGTTCGGTTAAAGATTTGCCCGGTGACTGGAAGTGGCTTGCAGGCATGCCCGGAGCAGTGTTATCTCTTAGGGGGGCAGGGCGGCATGGGCAAACAGTCCCAGAAGATCCCAGTGTTGCTTCACATACACATTGGTTCACTTATACATCCCGAATGCAGTATTTCCTTTGCAACTTCAAAATAAGCGTTTTCCCCGGGCAATGCATTACCTGTGAGTACCGACCACTCCCTGAGGCACACGTGGAGATTATAGGGAACTGTAAATAATAATGAGGGCATTTGATGGGTTTTGGTTGTGCAGCACGGTGGTTGGCTGCTGGTGATAGAGTGGCAAAGGATGCATGTTCGTGGCAAACATTTACAAAAAAAAAAAAAAAAAAAAAAGGTACATGGATTTCTTTTATGGAGGTTGCTGTTGCAGGGGTCCAGGCCTGTACCACTTGCTTTTTGTGGGCTGTAATATCTGTGAGGTAAGGATGGCTTCAAGCAGGCATTCTGAGATTGTACGCTGCAGCCAAAGATTTATTTAAAAAGCAAAGAGGTTGTGTAGGGGTGGTGTTGTGTGAGTGAATGGCATGTATGATCATGGCAACTACATTCGGGCAGTCAAGGGGTCGGAATTTAATAAATACACTTATAAAGGTAACTTTTGAGGTGGAGGAGATTTCATAAGTATAGCGCGTTATGAACAGGTTGAGGACCCAGTTAGTGGTTGTCAAGCTGGAAGGGGTTGATCGCTCATGCAGCTTGACCGCTCATACCTTCCAGTTGTATGGAATTTCGCCTGAGTGCCCAGTAGTTTTCTTATGTTTTTGGCCATGAAAAAAAAAAAAAACATTAAAGATTAAAGTAGAGTAATGGCAGGCATTTGAGTTTAGGGCTTCATATCCTTCAAGAAATTCAGACTGATGCATGATTTGTTTTATCAGCTCCCTAAGTTTGTGTGAGTAGTGTGTGGAATTGTCGCTAGATTTGGGCCTTTACCCAAGTTTATTTAAGGCTTTGTCCAGATTTCATGCTGTAAAGGTTGAGAGGTAGGTGATCGCTTCATGTCAATTGGGTTATATTGCTCAAAATTAAAGGCCTAATCTTGGAGCTCGAACGTGATGCTTGAAGTGCATTGGTATGGTAGTTTGTGACTGGGAGCTTTGTATTTAAGGAGTGTGTGGTTTCATTGATGAGATTTGGAAGTTTGTGTATTCAGCATGGCCAGATTTATGCCTATGTTTGGTCTGTTTCATAAAATTAGTGGTTTTCTGTGAAATGACTGGGGATTGAAGTCAATAAATAGACAGGCATGGGAGATTCAGACTTATATCCTTCAGAAAATGCATGACAAGACCGGACATTTTAGCAACTTTATAAATTTCTAAGAGCAATATTTAAAATGTGTCCCTATTTTGTCTTTGGTTGAGAGGTATGATACTGTGTGACTCTTCTGATTTATTTACAGAATTAGGAAGTTTTTCTGGAGAATACCATACAGAATTAAATCCTAATACAGTGCGAGTGCTACTTAGTCCAGGAAAAGTACCAGCAGTTGTTATGACTAGAAGTCATCAGGGACATTGATGATTGGAAAGCTCAGCTGTCATTCGGTAGTGAGAGAGCCCACAAAATGGCTGCATAGTAGCGGCAGGAGCAATAAGCATCCTTGAAACTGGGTTCTGACTGTGGTAAGTTGCTTTGAGTTCGCAGCCAACTGGGGAAAGTAAAGTAGTGGGAATGAGGCAGACGGCAGCTACAGGAGCATTAGACAGCCCCATAACTGAGTTCTGATTGTGGTACGTCACTTGGTGTTTGATTTGTGACTGTCTGTACACTACGGCTGGAAGTGGGAGGGCTTGCTTTCTATTGAAAGCACGGGGTGGGTTGCTGCGTCCAGCTTGATGTGGCCACCAAAGAATTGGGGGATGTCATTGCTAGGGGCAAGCAGAGTGCTCTTGCCATGGGCCATCAGGGGACACTCAGTTTGCTATGGAGTTGCAACAGGGGGATAAAAATGTTGACTATGGAGCATCAAGGAATCCAAAATTGGATATGTTGGTTAGTGTGCCTCAATTGGAGATGGAAAGTTAAGAGGCAGGCAGATGGTTGTGATTGATAGGTCCCATCAAGTGGGGGGTTAGTTTTAACATACTTCACTGGTTGTTACATTTATATTGGGTAATTGATAGGGTTGTTATAAAATATACATGCAGTACATCAATAAAATAAATATATTATGACATTCTCTCTCATTGAAGCTTGTAAAGGTTGCACTGGTTGATTCAGAATTATTTGATTACCCTGAAAGTTCATGCCATATGGTTTAATTGAATGCCTGCAGTGCTGAAGGTTGGTATTATGAATGCAGTAAACACATGACAAAGCCTTCAAATTAGTATATCAAGTTTTAAATTGCAGATGGGGTCTTGGAACACTGCGGCTGTAATTTGGAATAGGTGGGTATAAGGTGGAGCCTGCTCGTTACTATTAGGGGGTTTAATTTTGTCCTTTTCTTTGTAGATGGTGGTGTGCTGAGTACCAGTTGCGGCGATACAGTGAATTTGCAGATGATGGAAGCAGTGGCGAGTGAGGAGGTTTCACAAGGAGAACACAATTGAGCAACAGTTACTGATGGAAGTAAGTGGATTTCAAAGTTGTTGAGTTTTGGTAGAGGATTTTACTCTACTAGTCAGAGAAGGACAGGTATTTTGAGTTTTTATATCAGGGTTAATGGGTTGTACAATTTGTTCTATTAATCATTAGTATGTTAGATTAAAATTGAAAGTTGTTCCTGTTTTGGGCATTTGCATTCAATAGTAAAAGGGAGCATGGCCATTGGCCATAGGTAAGTGTTTTGATGGGGTGGCAGGGGTCCTAGTCAGTCCCTCCATTTAAATAATCATGGTATGTGTGCACATAGAATTTATCATTGTTTCTTTCTTTGCAGATTGCTGAAGTGCAGAAAGCATCATGCAATGGCTTGAAAAGGGGATTTGAAAGGTGATGTTTTTGACAGGATGCACATTCTTGCCACTTGAACAGGGCACAAGGAGGGGATGAGTAATCCTCTTAGTAAGGCATATTTGAGTGCTGTGTTTAATTACTGGGAGCTGATTATTGCAGTGGTATAGGGGGCAAGTAAGGATGAGATAGGTATGGAGGCCAATGGGCGAAAACTGTCGGGGATGGTTTATGGGGAGTGTGAGGATCCCAGGGGATGTGTTTAGGAAGCATGGAAGGTAGGTGGTTGTGTTGGGGTAGTTTTAGAAACTGGGTGCTTTGTTACAGGGGAGTAAGAAGGCTTAAGGAAGCCTGGTTGCAGGATAAGGCAGCTGTAGGATACTAGTGGTATAGGTAACATAAGGAAAGAGAGCTTTTGAGGGAAAAGGCTAGGGACAAACAGGGGTTAAGAGTGGTTTGGTAATGAGTGAATTGGGTGTGTTTATGGCTTGGCAGGTAGATTATATCATTGTTGAGCATGGGTGAGTTTTCAGAAACTATGTCAAGGGGTGCTGGATTTCTGACATCTAAGGTTAGGACATTAAAGTTTTTGAGTTAGACTATTCCCTACAGTAATGGGAGTTGTTGCACATATAGAACTGGGTAGTGGGTGGGCTAAGGTGATATGCTATGGTTAACAGGGTCTTGAGGGTGAGACTTGCTACTTTGACTGGGTGCTGTCTTGAGTTCAAGGGGTTATAGTTTGTGGTTTGTTGTGATTATAGGCTGTCAATGCATTCAGGTTGAGGAATGATTTCAGCTTTGAAGGCAGCGGGCTAAAAGGGTATGTGTTCTCTTGGTGTGGATGTTCCGGTGTTACAATGGGGTCATGGCAATCCTACTTTAGTTTCATTAGGGTGTGTTTCAGTGAGGGCATGGCAAAGAGGTTTATGATGGGATTCTAAGGGGCTTTACAGATGCTGGGTACACCAAATGATGTTTGGCTTGACCCTTCCCTTTATGGGAAGTGGGTTGAACAATTTCGGGTAGAAGAGAGGGGGAACAGCCTGGTCAGGCTGGTTGGTGGAGAAGAGGGATAGGCTTGCCCTCTTCTCTTCCCCGTCTGATGTCTGGATGTTCATTTCAAGGATCTGGGGAAAGGAAATGAGTAGTTGGTGGAAGCTTGTTGAATAGATAAGCAAGCTGAGGTAAGGATGGTGCTTATTTGGTGGCAGGTAATTCAATGGATGGTGTCTGAAGTGAGTTGGGACGCTGCTTCATAAGTAAAGTAAGAGAGCAGAGGTATGGACCCTGATTGTTGGGCAGGGTGAGTAGGTACTCTACCCTGATAAACATTACAATGAATGGTGGATGAAGTGAGATGGGAGACTGCTTCATAAGTAAAGTGAGTAGAGGTATGGACGCTGCTTACTGGGGCAGGGTGAGTAGGTACGCTGCCCTGATTAACATTACAAGGATGTTATGCTGTATAAGAATAAATTATATCATGAATAGCTGTAATAATTAAAGTCGGTGATCAAAGCTATGTTATGGAAATCTAATAAAGGTCGCCAAATGTCATTTGGTGTGATGTGTTTTTATTGAAGGGGACCAAGACAACTATTGTTGTCTTGTGTTAAGTGAATAGGCAAGTACTGTGGTGCTATTCACATCAATTTACAAGGGGGATAATTTTGTTGTATACTGGCTGCACTGGTAATAAGTGGTCTACATAAGAAATCATAGGGCAAAACTGGCCAATATGTGGCCCCTCCTCTTTACATTGCAATTATGTGCTTAGCTTCTTCGGTCTGGTTTACTATTCTCAATTAAGTCTCTTTATTTAACTCAGAGTACACAGTGAGCATCCACTCTGCTACGGATACCATTTTGAACACAATTGCTTAGGTCGGTGCTACCTATGCTATGCTGGTGCCTAGAATTGTACCTTGATCTTGTGCCCAAAGTAAAGGAGCAAAAAAACAAGCAAACAAATAAACAAAAAAGTCCATTCATGATGCGTTATGGCACTCCTCATATAAGGAGCAAGCCAGGTGCATATCTATGCCACTCAAGTCCAAATTGTGGAGTAAAAAAAAAGTAGCTCTTATGTACTTTTAAACTTGAGCAAACTGCTTCCTACATTTGTATGAAGCAGGTGATTCACTTCATGGGATACATGGAGCGCTAAGGAGCTTCAGTTTTGACAGCAACTCCAATATTGGCATTCATTTCTGAATGCTAGCATTCTGCTTAAGACTGATTGGGATCTGCTGATTGTGCTTGTAACACTTTGCAGCAAGGGTACTTGCTCCCTTTATCGCATCCTAGCTATGGGTCTGGGACTTGCTGTCATTTTGAGAAGAGAACGTTGGAGTCTCTGTAAGCTTCCATACTTCTCACAACTTTATAGACCAGTTCCCATACTTCTCTCAATTGTTCTCAAAATTTTATAGACCATTAGTAGTGACACTGGAAGTCGGGTGATGGCATGGACCTGCAGGTAAGAGGTCAGCTTGTCATCTTGTGCATAGTTGCTATAATATATATATATATATATATATATATATATATATGTGTAGATATACACACATACACATATAAAGTCTGCTTACATAATATGTGCATGTATATATTACACACATACACACACACACACACACACACACACACAAATATGCATGCGTGTGTGTGTGTGTGTGTATGTGTTTGTGGTTATATGTGTGTGTGTGTGTGTGTGTGTGTGTGTGTGTGTGTGTGTGTGTGTGTGTGTGTGTGTGTGCATGTGTGTATATATATATATATGTGTGTGTACATATGTATATATATATATATATATATATATATATAGCTTACTATCAAATTACCAATGTTTAGAAGGATATTGGTTCTAACCATCGAATGCAATTGTTGAACATATGAATATTAAGTAGGTTGTTTTATTGAACCATATGTATGAAATGCAGGATTCGACATGCATGTTGAATGTCAACTATACACCCATAGCTGTAAAATCCGTATTACACAAACTGTTTGTGAAAAATTTTTTTTTTTTTTATGTTTTCTATTTTGAATCATAAATATGAAGTTCTCTAGTGCATACTGAGCGTACCCGAATGATGTGCAGATGTTCTTTCAAAATCCACAGTGAGCCACATGTTTAATACCAAAGGTACAGTACCCATTCCAGATGCAGATATATTGCATATGTGCTGCAATACACAAGAAAGATATGCAGTGACCATAGTAAATACAATTTAAACTGTTGTGCATTTTTGCACTCATAACTGGCAATATCAAAATGAGCAGTGTTTAAAGACCAGTTCAACAAATCTCCTAGGGGTTACTTGCTCCCATTTCACTAAGAATCGACTGAATATTGCTTCTTTATCCACCAATTGGTGCCTCTTTAGTGATGATGATAAAGAGCTGAGGTCTCTGTTTTTAAAATCTTCCATGTGGCTCTGCTCTAGCTGTATAGCATGTAACACGTCCGATAGGTATTAGCAGACTCCTAAGCCTACAGTGCCATCCCTTTACACTGTTTTGGCTATGGGGATAACCTAATGTGTAAATGTCATATTGGTTCCAGAATGTTATATCAAATAAAGGTGGAATCTTTTTGGTGGTAATGCTTCATATGCCATGCCATCTAGGTCTTCCAGTTAGGTAGTTATGTTTGAAGAACTCACATAGTCCTTTACCAAATTCAGGCATATCATTTTCTGTTTCAGTAAATGTTGGCATTACAGTATCCGGTGTCAGGAAAGCTAAAGCCGGAATTTGTTTACATAACATTGAAAGACCTATATAATTTCCAAAATAAACAGCCAAATTTAAATTTTGTATTTGTTTCCAAATTATTTGACATAAATTGAACCAATATCCTTTAGCCATAGAGTCTAGCAAATTCATTACAATACTATTAACAGCACCTGTCTCAAAATCACTCAACACCATTTTTGGTTTCAATGTTAAAGAATACTGTGCACAAAGTGCAATCATAGATCTCCAGAAATGATCGTAATTTTCTTCCATTTTTGAAGTTGATATACCATACACAGTGGGTATAACTTTCCCATGTGCACCGCCTTGCAAGCTGCAGTGTATACTGTAAATCTGCTTACATTCCATTGTACTCAATGAAAAGGTGCCATCAACTAATATAAATTCAGAGGCACACAAAATGCAAAAATTAGATTCAGTTGTTAAGAGTGCATCAGATTGCTGTGGTGGATTATAAATGAACCAGCCTTTATAGGTAACATATCAGAAGTTAAATCTCTCAGTGAGGTTACATCTCTAACTGAGACTGTCCTACCCTTCCTAGTATCCTATGTACAGTTTACTTAAGAGCATCTGTATTTGGAAAACAATTTAAAAAATCAGTTGAACTATGAGCTAGAATCTTGGAAACAATTTTGCAGGGATCTTCTAGAGTCATTTCTGCTCTTCTTTTGATCTTATTATGTACCTTAACCTCTTCACATTTTATGCTATCTGGTCCATGAAAACGACCGGCACTTTTCAACAATTTCTGTCCGTCATGAACTAGCCATCCACATATAACATTTGCTTGCCTATCTGTGTCAATACTTATTGCCCACTTTACCAGGAGCTGTATCATAACTATCAGGCTGACTCATACTGTACAAAAACACCTACAAATAATATTACACCAGTGAACACTTACAGCCTTTGCAACATATTTTAACATTTTTAATCACTTACTGAGCACTTTGATCCACCACTGTTTTTTGAATGAAGATTAAAGTAAATCCACACTGTGGTCACAAATAGCATAACACAAATTTAGCCAACGTTTAATTATGAAACTCATGGTTTCTCGTAAATGACGCTACAACGTATTCAGATTCTTAAAATTGGGTTGTCGAATGATTTAAAGACAAATACACATATGAACTCGGCTATACAGCCATTCAATAATGTGAACATCAATGACACAACTTTTGATCATATCACTTTCACGTACATGACTGTCAAGGTAAGCATTTAAAATATTTTAATAGTAAAATTATATATATATATATATATATATATATATATATATATATATATATATATATATATATACACACACACACACACACACACACACACACACACACATGCATATCACATATATCATTCAGTCGAATTATACTTTACCGAGACAAGTAAACCGAAATTTCAAACTGCTGAAAACCCAAATGGCCAAACCGCACTTTGCCAAACTCATATTGCTGAAACAACATCTGAACATGAGACTACACACCACCAACCTGTGCATGGATTTACTGTCATTTTATTTAAATTAAATCATATAAACACTATTGTGCAGGGGGGCAAACCCCCCTGCACCCCCATGTGGGGGGCTGTGCCCCCACACCTCCCTTACTTAAATATACTAACTCTGAGATCGCACCACAGTGGGGAAAAGGATACATTGCCTCTTTGTACTTTTATTCAGATGGTACAGGAATCCTTCAATAACGAGCATGTCCCTACCTCTCTGAGACCTCTCCGTACTGTATACACATCCTAAGGTTTTGGGCAAGTCATATGTCATGTTCGCCATGATGTAGGCAGGTATGGTGTATGATTTAGAGCAAACCAGTGATGTGAAGTTGTTAATCTCGACGATTATTCTCACTGATGGGTTGGAGCCGATCCTCGGCTCTGACATGGCCGATAGCAAGCTCAAGGTTTGCCAGTAGCTCGAGACCAGCCCCTTATCCCACCATGCACTGCTAGAATTACTTCAGATCTAGTTTGCCGCAGCAAGAGAGATCTCGGTGATCCAGATAGCTCAGACCATTTTAGAAACAGCAAGTTTTTAAAAAGTTTTTTTAAAAAGTTTTCCTTTTTGATATATTTATGTAGTGTGTTAGTTTTATTATTTTTAGATAGTTTAGACAGTTTAGATAGTTTAAATTGTTTTAAATTAGGGACTTGTTGGCTTTTCAGTTTGTGTGGGCCTTTAGCCCTTTTTCCTACTATTAATCTGTTTAGCAGTTAGGTTTTCTTTTGTGGGACTCTTAGTCCCATATTTGTATTATATATTTTTATATATATATATATATATATATATATATATATATATATATATATATATATATATATATATATATATATATATATATATATATATATATATATATATATATATATATATATATATATATATATTGTAGATAGTGCCTGGGTTGGGCTTAGTTGTTTGTGAATCTATTTACTGTTTTTTTTTTTTCTCAGTATGTCAGAGGATAGAGAGAAATCCCATCCCAAATCGGGTTTTAAAAAATGCCCAGATTATGGGCAGAAAACATCCATCACTGACGGACATATTCAATGTGTCTACTGCTTGGGGGCCAAGCACCTCCAAGACACCTGTAGCATTTGTCACTCCTTCTCTTCAAGAGTACTCTTGGAGAGAAGGAGGAAACTTATAGACAGAGGATTGCTACAGCAATCTTTTTCAGAGGTTTTGAATAGCCATGAAGGTGCTAGTACGTCTTCCAAATCTTCAAAATCCAAGTCTTCAGATAAGGTATCCAAAAAGGCTAAAATTTCAGAAGGAGGGTCATCGGTTCCACAGTCATCGGAGCCAAGTGTACCTTTGATTCAGAGCCAGCTTTCAGTATTGGAGCCGGTGTCCGAAGTTCCTTCTTTACCTCTGCTCCAGTCAGCACCTTCGGTGCATTCAGCTAAGTCTTCAGTCAACTTTTCAGATTTGGACATGGATCGGCTAGTGCAGAAGCTTTTACAGGCACCAGGACTTACCAAATTGTTGTCAGCCCCGACCAGCTTGTCGGTGCCGAAGATCATGGAACCAAACTTGTCTACATCTCCTCCGGGCCGTACTGGACTCTCGGAGCTGAGGGAAGTCAAACCGATGGTGGTTGGACCCTTGGAACTGATATCCGCTCTGGGGTTATCAGCTCCATCTACTCGGATGTCCTCGGTGCTGACTGAGGGCTCTAGGAGCCGGCGCTCTCCAGTCGGGTCCGGGGAGAATAGTCGCATGACTTGTCGGTGCCGACTCTCCCTCTCGGGGCTTCGGCTCGGATGAGCTCGGCTCCTACCTCAGGCTGGGAGCCCATGGTTTTGGTGCAGGAGGATCGGATGGTACTCTCGGGTCCATCCACTCCTCCTCATCTGAGCCATGGTTCCTTCTATGCTATGAGGAGAGTTTTGTCTCCAAAGACAACATCAGCATCGGTTCAGCTTTCCCTCTCCCCTCAAGCTCCTGTGTCTACTTCTGCATCTACCGACCCATCTAAGTGTAGAGACCCTGAGCCTCAAGTACCCCCACAGGGTGTCCCCTGCTCTTCTGAGACCTCCCCAGACCCTCCCACTGAGGAGGTGCCCAGAAAGAGACTGTGCAAGAGGAGGCACTTAGACTCCCCACAGGAGTCTTTGACATCTGACATGGACTTAGATGAGTCAGAAGGGTTCCCTTGTCCCTCTCTGAGGATATCTCTTTTGCAGAGATACTAGAAATCCTTAGTCAGAGGGGGGACTGGCAGTCCAAGACCCCTACTGAGGATGAGTCTGTGCTCTTGAAGGCTTTTGGGTCATACCCTTCCACTTCTTGGGTGTCTCCGCCTTACGACGAGTTCATGGATCTGATCTCTCGTAAGGCGTGGGAGTCACTGGAGGCCATGGAACCTGTCCCTTGTAGACCTAATAAATTCATATCTGCCCCAGTCGATAAACCTTTTTTGACAAAAGGAGTGCCTGTGGATGCCATGGTGGTGGCTGCAGCCACCGAAAATGAAGTATCTGAGACATCCTCTTCTATCCATCCCCCTAACAGAGATTCTAGGGTTATGGATAGATATGGGAAGTGCATGTTTAGTTCAGCAACTTTTTCTTTGTGATCACTGAACTACTTGACCCATTTTACAAAACTACAGAGAGATCTCCTGAAAGTGCTAGGAGATACTCTCCAGGATACAGTAGCTGCAGGAGTGGCCGACAAAGTCAAAGCCCAGCTCGTTACACTTAACTCAGTAGTCAACTCGTCCATGCGTCTCTTATCCTATGCAGCTGATGGTTCGAGTAGAGCTGCTAGTTTGGGCATTGCTCTTCGCAGACAAGCCTGGATGCATCTCTGTTCCTTTGTGGAACCCTTCAAGTCTTCTTTTATTAATACCCCATTTGATGGCTCATCACTGTTTGGGCCCAAAGTAAAAAAAACCTTCACCAGGTGTGAACAGGAAGGCAAGACTTTATCTGCCATTGGGGTCCACTTTTCCACTCCTACTCAGCCCTACCCCAAGGGATCTAGGGGGGGAAAGATGTGATTCTAAAAAACTCAAGCAGCCTTTCACGACACACGTGGTGAAACCCCCTCTAGAGGCAGAGGAGTGGGTTATAACGGAAGACGCCGCCCCCGTGGCAGAGGGGCTCCACAGCAACAGGGTGACAGGAGTCAGTTCTCCAGTCAGTCCAACCAGTGCTCCTGAAAGGGGGCCCGACTGTTCGGCTCTGGAGGCAGTCGGAGGTCATTTGTCTTTGTACCCAGAAGCATGGATAAACATAACATCGGATACTTGGGTACAAAGCATCATTTCCAGAGGATATTTCATACTGTTCTTTATCCCTCCCATTCCTATCAAAAAAATCCCAGATGTTCCATCCAATCTCAGGGAACAAACAATCATAGAGGTCCATAGATTGCTAGATTAGATTTTTAAACTGGTTAGATGGTCAGTAAAGACTAATGAGACCTAAATTATTCATTGAAGGAACGTACTGTGACTTGATTGGTCAAATCATACATGGGAGTTTATTTAAGCTCACTGTGAGAATTGACTGGCATTCTGAAGAAGTCCGGATATAATCCGGATGAAAAGCGCTTTACTTATTGTTTGTTTTTTGCTATTCTTATTGTTTTGAAGTCCATAGTCCGTTTTATTTCAGCTCATTGTAACAAGTTACAATAAACCTTGTGGAAGTCCACCACCGTTTGGAATCAGTGCTTTTTTGTGGTTGCCTGGTTTTGTCTTGCGTTTATTGGTGCTAGTTTGTCTTGGCTGTTAGCACCGATGACAGGCGGAGAGGATGGATACTTCTTCAAACAGCGTTGAAGCTGAGAAAGGCAACTTAACACAATTGCTCGAGCTGATGAACGAACGTTTGGACAGGCTTACAGCTAAAGTGGATTTAGTGAGTAAATATAATTCTGAACAACCAGAGCACAGTGGACTGCAAAAGTACGGCCAAAATTTACCCCAACCAAACTGTAACCTTTCGGGCGATAGGCCAGAAGAAGAAGAAGGGGTAAATGGAATTATTAATACTAATATAGCGAACTACCAGAGGGGGTCAACTCCTTTGGGGACCAATGCTTCGTATGACCTGATGAACTGCTTAAATGAAGAGCTTAACCTGGATAATCAGCAGGCAAGTACAAGTGATGAATGTAATAATACAGAGCAGTGCTCACTAACAGAAAAATTGAAACACTTTGATAATAAATTGTTGAAAATTAAGAAGTTGCAGCTTGAATTGAACTATTTTAATAGGTGCATTAAGGAGAGAATTGTTCCTAAGGGGTTGAGGTACTGTACTTATCCGACGGGCCTAACTGAAGGATCACAGTTCCACAAAGAACTTATTGAGCTTTTTAATAACCAAGGATTAGAACTGTTGAAATGTATGGTTAAACATTACCGGGTCATGGTGGATGAATTAACAACAGAAACCTTAACCTTGGAAAATGACATTAAGAAAGATGTGAAATTTGGCCAATATCAATATGATTATAATAGAACTTTTATTAGTATTGCACAACAACTAGAGAGACTAAAGACAACTAAGATTAAAACATTACAAAGGGATTTAAAGGCATACGCAGAGGGTTACGCATACCGTAAACCCCCAGGTTCACAACAAACCATGAATGGGGGTAGGAGGGACCAACCATTTTTTGACCAGAGAAATTATGCAAGGTCAGAACAATCAAAGCGGTCTAATACTTACAACGGGTACCTTCAGAAATGAGGAAGAAACCAACAGCACTAACTTTATCAATGAAGAGACTGACTTTGTTGATGTACAGAGGATTGAGTTAAGTTCTGATTGTGAATACCAAAGTTCACGTCAACAACATCCCTACAACCAAAACCAGTGGGAACCACAAGAACAACAGGATTACCAACAAAAAAACTACAGGAAGGGGGGAGGGGGAACAATTGGACCTTGAACCCACAATACTCGCAAAAGAAAAAATACAATACCCACAGCAACAGGAATTAAACCCTGCTCCTTACAAAGTGGTTTTGAATAAAGCTGGTGACTTTAACATTTATAATTATACTGGATATGATATAGATGGAACACTGGTTGAATTACTTGCTAAAGGGTTGACATTTGTTCCAACTAACAAATGTAACCTTGCTGAATTGATGATTGACTTTAAACTTTTTATTCGAAAGTTAAACTTAACTGTTTTAATGGGTAAATTCTCTTATGTTAACAATGAACTAAAAGTTACCAGTACATATAACCCACCACCACACCCTATGATTAGTATGTTTGAATTCCTTTGTGAATATGAATTTAGACAAGTAATAAATAAACACAATAGACAAAGAAATACAGGTAATATTACACCACAGGAAAGGCAACTATTAACATTATTTCGTAGCCTCCCAATTAGATCTATGAAGCCTGACAAGGGAGGGGAACTTGTGGTTATGTACAACGAGGACTATACTAGAAGAATGACATTTTTATTAGAAAAGGAGACCTACGAGGAAGTGAGCATAAACCAATTAAACGGGGCATACAATAGGATTAGAATGTTTGTGGGAGATTTATTTATGGATGGTGTAATTGATAGTCAATTAAATCACTACCTTACAATGTTGGCCCCAAAGATCCCACAACTATTCGGTATACCCAAAATACATAAAAGTTTAATTGACCCACCCTTTAGAGCACTAGTAGACTCTAGGCAGTCTATCACATACCCCTGTGCTAAGGTTGTAGACTCGATTTTGAAGAAATTTGTTGAAAAAGAAAAACAAATTTGTAAAGACTCGTGGTCTTTCTTAGAAGAGATTAACACACTGATATTTAATGAGAAATACAACCTGCTTACTGTTGATGTATGTGATCTATATTCATGTATCCCACAGGACCTAGGGACAGAATGGGTTGTAGACCACATTAAAAGTAGAGGGGCATCAACAAAAGAGTGTTTATTATTTGAGCAACTACTAGACATTATATTGAAAAACAACTTTGTATCATTTAACAATAAGTTATACTTGCAAAAAATTGGAGTAGCGATGGGCTCGCCAGTAGGAGCGAGTTTTGCGAACCTAGTGATGGCTTTTTGGGAAACCAACTTTGTCTTTCAAAGCCACTGGTATGGAATAATTCGATTCTATAAAAGGTTCTTGGATGACATCTTTATTATGCTAGAAGGGGACAGCAAAGTAGCAGAGGACTTAACCGTGTTTTGAAATAGTACTACACCATTCCTAAAATTTACTAAGCATTTCCAAGAACATAGAATTAGTTTCCTGGATATTGAACTTAGTAAGGATAACTTAGAAAAGAGATATACTGCAAAAATTTTCAGGAAAAGCACATACTCAAACTCATTTTTACATTTTACTAGTTCACATCCACAACACCAGAAAAGATCAGTTGTGAAGAGTCAGCTGGTACGTGCACCCCGAATGGTTACCACGAAAAATGAGTTCGAGATTGAATGTAAACACTTATTTGATATGTTTAGACATAGGGGCTACCCTGAAAGTTTTTTGACCAAAATTGTTAGGGAGGTCGTAGAAAAAAGAACATCAGGTGTGTACAAATCAATTCTGAACCACTGTATAACAGAAGAAGAGAACAAACTAGGACCAGTACTGGAATGTAACACGCCTATGCAAGTATTAAATTCAAGAGACCTAGGAATCGATACAAGTACCATGAATGCAAGTGTAACAAATAGTAATAAGAATTTTGTGTTAGCATTCACTTTTACATATAGTCCAGTAGCATTAGGTATACAGGGAATAATAAGAAAGTGTTGGTTTTATTTATCCCTTGACAAGGAGATTTTTACTAAAATAGGTGAAAACCCAATCATAACTTTTAAACGTGGTTCAAATTTAAAGCAACTATTAGAAAGCAAATGTAAGGCCAAAAACACTAAAGCAGGTACACGTAAACAGTGTCATTTTATAAATGGTGACAATACCTTCAAAGTTTAGAACGAGGTGTTTCATATTTATGGCACCTACAACTGTAATACAAAATCAGTGGTTTATTTCGCTGAATGTCAGGTGTGTCCTGCATTTTCCGTAGGTAAAACAGACCGCAGACTTAGGGACTGAATTTATGAACATATGTACGTAATAAAAAGGAAGAACTATGACAATGCGTTGGCCCGATACTGCGATGAAAATGCGGGACACTCCTTTAAGTTTAAAATTATTTCTAGGATAGAATGTAAGACTAAAAGTGGTAACTACATGAATGACACTTTAATGAAACTTCTATTAGAAAAAAGTGAATTAAATTGGCAGTTGCGGTTGGACGCCTGTGTGGAACCAGGGCTAAATGAAACTTGTTCGATCTCCTGTATATTGAAATTAAAGAGTCTCTTTAGGTGATTAGGTTAGGGAACCTTAGACCTGACCATGGACCTCTTTCTTTTATTGGTGGAAAAATTCTGGAAGACCATCTAGGAACACATATTTAGATACAAGGTTAGGTTCGCATAGACAAACTAAATGTTTAGTAAACTGGTCATAAACACATTTATTTTATGATGGCCTTTTAAAGACGAGGGGGTTGGTTAACAATTATTGTACTTTAGTTTCAACTATTAAGTATGTGACTGAACTTTAGGTTGGATAGAGAAACAAAGAAAAAAAGAATGCTGCTATGTAGCACCTATTGTTTACTCAAGCTGCACCAGTATTTTATAGATTATTATTTACTATTTTTTATGATATAGAGTACGTGTGTTTTAAATAAAACCCTTAAGGTTTGTTATTCAGTATTTTAATTAAACCCCTATGAAATGGGTAGACTATATTTAGGAAACTACCTATATGATAGTAAATATACTTTGGATCATGATTTTATGACAAGTATATTTTAAATTATATGGAATGAATGCTTTTGGGGTTTATGGCAGTTATTTTTTACTTGCCAGTTTAGCTTGTTTTAACTTTTATATAAAGTATATTGACATATGTTAATTAGATTTTTAAACTGGTTAAATGGTCGGTAAAGACTAATGAGACCTAAATTATTCATTGAAGGAATGTATTGTGACTTGATTGGTCAAATCATACACAGGAGTTTATTTAAGCTCACCGTGAGAATTAACCAGTAGGCTGAAGAAGTCCGGATATAATCCGAACGAAAAGCGCTTTACTTATTGCTTGTTTTTTGCTATTGTTATTGTTTTGAAGTCCATAGTCCGTTTTATTTCAGCTCGTTGTAACAAGTTACAATAAACCTTGTGGAAGTCCACCACTGTTTGAAATCAGTGCTTTTTTGTGGTTACCCAACTTTAAAAAGTCTGCCTTATCGCCATCTCAGCATACCGTTTTTATAGGAGCAGAGTTAGATACCTCAACCACCACTCTACGTCTCCCTATCGAAAGAGTCTCCCTTCTTCGCCAAAATGTCAGCTCACTGGTGTCAAAGAACAAAGCTACAGCAGCGGAGGTATTGAAAGTACTAGGTTTGATGGCGGCAGCAATCCTAGCTATACCACTCACAAGGATGCATATGCAAATCCTTCAATGGCTTCTTTTCACTCAGTGGTCTTACCAGAAACTACCAATGCACCACATGATTCTTATCATGGATTCTTGCAGGAGAGACCTTTGGTGGTGGTTGACGTCTCTTCACGTTACAGTAGGGAGACCCTTTGCCCCCCCCCCAGTAGCCACTGTGACCACAGACGCTTCCCTGATAGGGTGGGGGGGGGCATTTTCAGGGAAAAACTGCCCAAGGCACATGGACAGATCAAGAATCACATCTGCACATCAATGTTCTAGAGCCGAGAGCGGTACTTCTGGCATTGCAGTACTTTCAGGACTCTCTTCCTCTAGGGACTATTGCAATTCAGACTGACGACATGTCAGTAGTCTGGTACTTGAACAAGCAGGGTGGAACCAAGTCTTACCCCCTTTGTCGAGAAGCCCTCAGGGTTTGGCAATGGGCTGTGTTATCCCAGCATTTTCTGTTAGCAACGCACATTCCGGGGAAATCCAACGTCATAGCGGACAAGCTAAGCAGGGCAATATTACTCCCTCATGAGTGGTCTCTCAATCAACAGGTTGTGGAGTTGATTTTCCACAAATGGGGCCAGCTTTGCTGCGACCTTTTTGCCAGCCACATCAATTCAAAATGCAGAAGCTACTTTGCCCTGATACCACCTCCCAGTCATCCCCCGAGATATGCACTTTTACACGATTGGCCCCCGGGTCTCCTTTATGCATTTCCTCCCTTCCCATTAATTTCCAGATTTCTACAGAAAGCAAAATCACTGGGAAGTAAGGTTATACACATAGCCCCCTACTGGCTTTGACAGATTTGTTTCCATTTCTTCACCATCATCTTTTGGAGGATCCATGGATCCTGGACCCAGTTCCGGACCTTCTGACGCACCCGTCAGGGGACCTTCATCCTTCTCTACAGTTCCTGAAACTGACTGCTTGGCTAATCTACTTCCCCTATTTGCCAGGCTTCATTCAATTTCAGAAGATACAAGACAGAGTCTCTTGTCCTCTCAAAAGCCATCTACCAGGAAATTATATGGCAGTAAATGGAAAAGGTTCTCAATTTGGGCCAACGTGCAGAACATTGACCCTTTTCAAGCTTCGCTATCTTCGATCTTGGAATTTTTGACAAAAATTTTTAAGGAAGGGGCAGCAGCTGCTACAGTTTGAGTTCAGTTAGCTGCTATCTCAAATTTTCACCTTGGTCTTGATGGCTCAAATATTATGAGCCATGAATTGTCCAAAACCTTCCTTAAAGGCTTTCTTCATATGAGACCTCCGATCAAAATTCCCTTTTCTCCCTGGAATTTAAACCTTATGCTGTCTCAACTTATTCTTCCTCCCTTTGAACCAGCTTTTTCTTGTGATTTAAAACTCTTATCATGGAAAACAATTTTTCTTGTGGACATTACGTTTGCCCGCAGAGTGTCAGAACTTCAAGCATTATCCATCAGACCACCCTACATGATCTTCCATGCTGATAGAGTATCTCTCAGAATGAACTCCTCTTTTTTACCTAAAGTCTGTTCTGAGTGAAGCATCAATCAGGTCATTGAACTATCAGTGTTCTTCCCCAACCACTCTAACAACTTAGAATATATGCTGCACAAACTTGATGTTCACAGACAGCTCAGATTTTATCTTGACAGAACTAAGGATATTAGGAAATCAGATCAACTTTTTGTAGCCTTCTCAGAAGCAAGAAAAGGCAATTCAGTGGCTAAAACTACCTTATCTAAATGGTTATCCGATTGTATATCCTTTGTTTATGAAAATGTGAACATGCCTTTAATGCACAAACCAAAAGCTCATTCTACCAGAGCTGTCTCTACCTCTTCTGCTTTTCAAGCTAAATTGCCCCTTGACGATATTTGCGCTGCAGCTACTTGGTCTAACCCTCATACCTTTATCTCGCATTACAAAGTAGATAAGGCTTCTAGGGACAGGTCTTCCTTTGGTTCTACAGTACTGAAGAACATACTCCCATGAGCCACCCAGGGTTGAGGGTGCTAGGGACGCTACCCATCAGTGAGAATAATCAGCGAGATTAACAACTTCACATATAGAAGTTATGTACTTACCATAACGTTCCATGTGAGTTGTTTATCTCGCCTTTATTCTCATGTCTCACCCTCCTTCCCCCTCCTAGCTGACTGTTGACTTAGAGGCTAGTACCATCCTGGTTATTCAATATTTCTCTTTCCCTTTGGGTACTCTTCTTCATAGATATATATAAGAGAGAGTATGTATAGGTTGTATATATGTATATATATATATATATATATATATATATATATATATATATATATATATATATATATATATATATGTATAGACTATTATTCGCAGCAAACAAA
The DNA here is from genome assembly GCF_019279795.1 of Protopterus annectens. Lineage (NCBI taxonomy): Eukaryota > Metazoa > Chordata > Ceratodontiformes > Protopteridae > Protopterus > Protopterus annectens. Next base: position 167,389,652 of record NC_056744.1, on the reverse strand, counting down.
ATCTGAGGTAATTCTAGCAGTGCATGGTGGGATAAGGGGCTGGTCTCGAGCTACTGGCAAACCTTGAGCTTGCTATCGGCCGTGTCTCCAACCCATCAGTGAGAATAAAGGCGAGATAAACAACTCACATGGAACGTTATGGTAAGTACATAACTTCTATTTCTTTATATACTAAACATGCTGGAACTGCTTTACGGTTCCAATTCGGCTATTTGACATTCGGCAAAGTGTATTTTCAGCTAATAACACGGCAAACTGGTCTCTGCAATTTAAGTTTCGGAAATATGTAATTTCAGCCATTAGATGTAGATCCATGTATACATACTTTTATATAAATATATATATATATATATATATATATATATATATATATATATACACACACACACACACACACACACACACACACACACACACACGTGTGTGTGTGTGTATGTGGAGAAATGTAGGAATCACATGGTAACAATTATAAGTAAATATTAGAGCTAAGAGAACAATAAAGGAAGCATGAAATTGGTAGCAGGGCACTGCGGAATTACTCAGCTCAGTCGCTTTCAATATCCCCTTATAAGCAAAAGGGCCTTAGTGCCAGGTAAATCTATTTATTTCATGATCCAGGAATTGAGTCATATATTAGCAAGGGCACTAGTATTGAGTATTTGAGTTCTATAAATTTATATAAAATATACATATTTGTATGTATGTCTATATATTTTATATGTGTGTGTGTGTGTATATATATATATATATATATATATATATATGTATATATATATATATATATATATATATATATATATACACACACACACATAAAGAAACATAAAAAACATTAAGAAGGAATAAGCAAGAATTTATTGCTAACATGTTATGCTCTGTATTACACTTCACCTTAAAATGGAGTCAGGAGAAAGGGAATGGAATCTCAGTAGCAATTCTGTTGCAAGGCATATCCCCTACCAGTCTCTGTTCTTCTCATGTCTTTTTCTTTCCCTTTCTTCACTCCTGTGAAAATTAGACAATGTATTCTGGAGTCATTTATATCTCAGTCATCCTACAGTATTTGTTATGCACTAGTAAGGAATCAGGCACTGACCGGTGCAGGAACAGTAGAAAGTCTGGTTACCTGGGCAACCAGGGGAAAAGTTTTAGCAGTGGGTTTAACTACTGACAGATGTTAAATGGGTTCAATTCCTAGTGCTGGGGATGTTACATAAGACACGAAGAGCAACTTATCTTACTAAGAAATGTATTAAATTGTTGGTTACACTACTTAAAGAGTAGAAAAGAATGACTCATCTGGGATTGGTGGTCACAGATGAGTGAAGGTCTTCATTATCTAGAAAAATGTTTATATTTTTAGTGCACACTTTTGGGCAGGATAACTGAGTGGGTATTAATGACTTGATAGTGTACACTAATTCTTCATGTTTTGTGGATATGGACACATTTTTATTAATTAATTTATTTTTGAGAACCGGAAGGAATGGGGCCACTGTGGCATTTCGATGATGCCTATAAGGGTGAGACCCTTTGTGGGGGGGGGGGTCCCTTTCTCTAAACAAAGAGGTTGTGTTTTAGCCAGAAAAAGCAAGCTATGGTGCATGTTCTCAATAACAGATGTTCTAATTTAGATTACAGTACAACTGCTTCTTGATGTATTAAATTACCTGAAATTTTTACATAACTTGCATTTTGCTGCTTGGTCTTTTCTTGGTAAATTATGCCCAATCTCAGATAGTCCTTGTCATTTGCGGCTATACAGGTTTCAAAAGCTAGCGGGCATTTTGTAGATCCAGTTGACTGCTGTCACAGAAAAATGAGTCTGCTTATAAGGGAATATAGGGAAATGAGCACTTGGAAGGAGGCATGTAAGGCTTTTGAGGAATCATTATGTTTTAGCATGGCATAACATATGCCATTAATTAGATGCAGTGGTAAGAATCCTAGTACACAGATTGCTAACAGGAGATTCAGTCAGAAGCATTAGGCTATATATTGCAGCTCTGAGTTTTTCCATTCCGACATAAGATTTGGCAGATGACATGCAAAGGTGAGCAGTAAAACTGATAAAAGATAGACAGAATCAATGGCAATCTCTTTTTGCTGCAATATTAATCCCACCATTTATTTATTTAACATTTGTTAATCAGATAGGTGGGCCCCTTTCTGCCATGGCCCAGGCCAGATAAGACAAATACAGAGTACAGACAAAAAAGACACACATAAAATATCATATAGAGTACATTAATATATAGATAATAACATTTGCAAGTGCAAACAGTAAAACAAAATATATTATTGCAATGTGAACAGTGGGGTCTGATACAGACATAAACATTTGCATATGCATCTGCATATATCAGTAACACAAATCAAACAAAAACATAAATCAAAAGATAGTAGTGTGTCTATTTAAGTATTACAAGGTCTACATGGGTAATCTACCACCCAAGCTGATTATACAATGCATTCAATAATGACTACCTTGGCAACTTTTTTGTACTTAGGTGCTTTGGAGAATTTATTTAACTAGATATGAAACAGAAGGAACCAGTTGCTCCTTAACATTGTGGGATGTGATCCTAATCCTTACAAATCACAAAGTGGTACAATGTTTGGGGAGCTCACAGAAGGACTAGATTAGGGGAGGACAACAGGTCATTCTGCTAAAGATAGGTAAAATGCACCATTTGCTAAGTGTTTGCATAGAAGGAGCAAAACAGATGGGTGAATGTCACTGATACAAAGTTTGTATCTTCCTCAAGGCATGTTTTGCAGGTTTCACAACTTGAATGTATGATTATGAGGGCACTGAATTATGTAAGCGGCAATACTGCTATTGCCCAGTACAATTGTTTATAATGATCTGGACAACCAGTTTTTCAAAGCAGGTGGGTATCTACTGAACTACTTATGCATTTAATGAATTGGCAAGTAGCAGTCTGAAGCCTTTGTACTGTATATTAAAAAGGGGAATGTGGTGGTGCTGAAACTTAGGACATGATATGGAAGATTGTTTTTAATTATATTAATTATATAAATTTTCTTTTCAACAAGTCAAATAAACAGAGCCAGCACAATTTGGTGTGGAAAATTATATTACAAATAATACTTGGTGTATTAAAAAATACACCTGACCAACAAATACTGGACTGGGGTGTTGTGTCAAAAACCTTTGCTAATTCACGAAAGGCAGTATGGACTGGTTTTCTTTCATCCAGGGCTTTGTTTACATTCTCGAAGAAGTCCACCAGGTTCAATAAGCACAATTTAACCTCAATGAAGCCAGATTGAGTCAGGTCGTTGTTAAAAAGGGTCATGAAGATTCTTTCCATAGCCTTGCAGATAAGGTTGATTAGGCTTACGGGTCTATAGCTCCCAGGGTCAGTTGATGGATTTGCCTTTGTGCAGCGGGATTACTGTTGCTGTTCTCCACTCTGCTGGATCAAAACCAGTGCTCAGGCTGAGGTTAAAAAGAGTGACAAGTAGTTCTGCTAGGTCTTGTTTTAGACTGTTTAGTAGGCAGCATAGGATATTATCTGATCCCATACAGATCATGTTTTGCCCTTGAAGATCACGAATATGACTTGCACTTTGGAGATACTAGGTAGAGTATGGGTGTCAGATATGCTTTGTGATATGGCTGGCGCAGACAGGGTGGTTGAAGTTTGTGCCAAAACTGTCAGCTAGAAGGTTGGCAATTTCATCAGGTTCAGTATAAGAGATGCCATCCACTGTAAGTTCAGCACATAGTTGGGCATTCCCTTTTAGATTTTGGATGTAGCTAAAGAATACCTTATGATCATCCTTAGCTAGAGATGCCAATTTAGCTTCATAACTAGCTTTAGATGATTTTATAAGATATCTGATTTGCTTGTTAAAGCTCTGAAGGTTATTCTTCATCTGCTGAGTAAGTTTCCTCTTGCTCTTAGACACCAGTTTGTTCATAGGATCATAGGATCATAGGAGGTTCCTAGGCTATTAGTCCTGAGGCCCTTATAAGCCCAGCCAAGAGTTTAGCCCATGTTTAGATAAATCAGCACCCAATGCCCCTGTTCAGCAGGGGCATGGGTGGAATCCCAGGGGTATATTTTCTGTTTCCCATCCAGTTATCCAGGTTGCGCTTAAAAAGGAGTAAAGAGGTACTCTGCTTGATGTGGAGAGGGAGTCTAATTCATAGATGGGGAGTTTCTGGGACACAAATATGTCCCACCAACAAGTTTTGTTGATGTCACAGACCAAGTTGAGGCCATGTGTGGGGGTTACTCGAGTGGAGCTTGACTTATGGATATGCAGCAGTCCCATCAATGTGGGGTCTGTGACTGCCTTGTATGCCAGACAGAGGTCACCTCTGAGGAGTCTGTATGAAACTGAGTAGAGGGATGGGGCTTTTAGCCTATCTGTGTATGGTAGATGTTTGAGGCCCTGGATTCCCCTGGTGAGGAACCTCTGTGGTCTTTCCAGCTGCTGCATGTGCTTTGCGAGGTACATGCCGAAAGGGGTGTTGTACTCAATAATGGGCCTTATAAGGAAAGAATACAGGGATGTTATGACGTCTTTGTCCCTGGATGAGATACCCTTACTTA
>NC_056744.1:167297534-167384563 GCF_019279795.1 Protopterus annectens | reverse complement strand
ACTTGCTCTTGAGTATGTTTCCTGATTGGATGGATCCTGGCACCTGACAGGCAGCTGAATGTGACCTTCTCCTTATTTAGGCTGGTAAGGGGGATATCTATGTTCTCACTATGGAGTCGCCTATGAACAGAGCATTGGTTCTGAGGTATTTTGCCTTAGTGGCTTATTTACTGTGACACTGGTGTGTATGTTGTTATGTGTAGTATATTATGTTTGCTTTGTAGTGTGTGTAAGTGGTTTGTGCTTAGGAGGTCTTTGATCTTATAGTAGGCTTCTATTGAATACCTTCTCATATGTGGGTTTATGAATTGTAACCTTGTTTTGTGTGAGAGGTGATGTGTGTGTGCTCACAATTTGTTTGACATCCAGTCTGTTGTTACGTGAGAGAAACAATTCCAAATTCATAGTGTAATTACATCTCTCACATGTTGCAGTTGTTTGTTTTATGAGTAAGTAGTTGACAGTATACATGAGGCAATTACTACATTGTTTCAGGATGCCCATGTCAATCAGGCTAGCAAATGAATGATTGGAAACTGGACATCCATTATTGCAGGTTCTTACCATAACTACTATTAGGAAATAGGCTAGTTTGACCAGATTTTGCTCTAGGATTAACAACAGGGGGTTTTCTATTGAAGGCTAGGGGTGAAAACTATGTCAGCGCTTCTCAGTGCTCAACAGCGTTTCCTGCAATGCAGCAGAGAAACTAAGGAGGGAAATATTTTTGCAGACTTAGAAGAACTTTAACAAACTCAGAACAGCTTTTGCAGTATTAGTGGAGGTTAGGAAGTATTAGAATACTGTTAAAACAACCTAAGAGCAGTACAGTAACAGACAGATGGAGTTTCTCTAACAAGTGCAGGCTGAAAAACAGTGATAAATTCAACAAAATAAATAAATGTAGCACAGAAGTGTTAAATAGTACTGAGAATGGGCAGGTGCAAAAAAAAAAAAACTTATGTCAGCCTTGTAGGTACAGATGGTTTTAGAAGCAATCCAAGTCTTGAACCTACAGGTGTCCAAGCCAGGCATAGGGAAGCTCTGAATAAATGAGCACAATCTCACAAAAATGTAATTGTTTTATACTAGCAGGATGAAAGACTTTTACACAGTTAATCCATCAGACCAATCAGATACTGCTGAGTGATTCACAGTTAGAGTTTTGTGCAGATAGTTATGTAAGATTTCCCTGTCTGATGGACAAGTATAACATTTAGAATGCAAAGTGCATTGCTATCCCTGCTTTCATCACATGCAACCAGTGGTCTTCCTTGCATATAAGAACAAATGCCTGATTTCATGTGGTCCTGCAAACATGAAAGGTACAGCTGATGCAGAATATCTAACTGTGGAAGTGCACCAATCTGCTTTACATACTCTTCTATCTATTGCTGAAGATGATTCATAATTGGATTATTTGCAGCACGCCCTGCTTGTAGAGTATCCGTGCCAAGATCTCTTGTGACTACTGCTGCTTTTGTAACCAAATTCAAGCTTGTGAGTAATGCTGTCTGTCGTGGTGCATTCTGTTTAACTCACTTTAATTTCTCTGGTATTTCTAGCATGCAAGATGATCTAGAATGTTATCCTTCCTGGCATGCTAGGCAACAGTTATAAACAGAACGGGTTTCCCTTCTTCTTGATACAGGCCCTCAGATATGAATTGATGAATACAATCTATAGCAGTTTTATAGATCTTTGCTTCTTGCTAAGGTGTAGGAGATGTTAGATTGGTTTATTGATTCAACGTATCTAAATGGTGAAGTTCTAAACCCAAAAAAGAAAAAAAATAGCAACTGCAGTATCAGAATATAATCTGACTGCTTATTTTTCCTATTGCATCCCATGCAGGTGATACATTCATCCCCAATATGTGCAGCATGTGCATGCAGTAGAAATGCACCATCTCACTTTCACAGAAAAGAAAGAGGAACTATCCAATACAATTGTTGGGCTAAAAGTGGATCATGCATATAGACTGTGGTAGCACAGAAATATCTTGCCATTAATATCATGCTAAACTTGGAAAATGCATACTCACTGTGATGACAATGGAAATGCCCCATCAATTTTTCTTGCATATGCATAGTTTTTGGATAGAAACAGAAGTAATCAATCATTATGGGACAGGGTCATGTGACATAAATTTTATCTACGAAAGCCATTTGCATCATATGAAATAGTGACATTGAAGCCTAGAAGATATTACATCTCTGTATAACCTTCAAACACAGAACCTGATCTATGTTCCTGTAAATGTCTTTCAGGACATCTGTGATCCAATATTTTATTAACCATTGGAAACCTATGCCCTTTGTCTGCTCTATGAAATGCTAACGGGCTAAGATGAAGTCTAGCAATAATCGGGCAAAATTTTTCCAGAAGACTTTCTCACTTGGTGGATTTGAGGTGACAGTTGTGGTGATAAGTTTAAGTGTTACACAAATGTTTAATTTCACAGTAAGTTTACATTAATCAAAACAGTCCACAGCAGTTTGGCCAACAATATCCTTCAAAGGGGCCTAATTCTGAGTTCAGATTCATGCACTCATCCATTCTCCTATAATCCAGTTAAGTCAATCCACGCTGATAAGAAATCTAGGATATAACCCTGAACTCCGTGGCACTAGGCTGAGAACTAATCCTGAGCATGCCAGCAGCCCATCACATGACAAAAATGCATGTGCACACACACACACACACACACACACACACACACACACACACACACACACACACACACACACACACACACATGCACACTCATATCACTATGCCCTCTTACAGTAGCTTGTAGGATTATCATTTCCTCAATTCACTCAGAGGCATAACAATGTTCCCACCTTATCTAACCATTTAGCTCTATTTTTAAAGACTTACTGCTTCCTGTCATTTAACTTTTGCAAAGTAATAACAAACTATGAGCCTGAAATTATGTGCTTAGATATATAACTTCTACTCCTGTGTTTAACACTCGGATAAAAAAAAACAAGAGCATCTATCTAGTCCCGCTTCTTAAGTATTACCTTTTAATACCACATAACTGTATGCAGCTATACACTTATAAAATGGTTGTATTAGTTCTTTTCCATCATTTAGTCAATGGTATAAGATCAGCTTCAATGAAGAATGTTCAAGCCATACAAAATCATTATTTTACAACTGAAAATGAAATTTGTTTTAAGCTTCTCAGAAAAAAGTTCCCTACTTATCTTGGCAGATTTTAACCTTAAGCCCTACATTATTACAAAAGAGAATTATACAGAGGTATAAAACATGATGACAAAAGATTTTTCAACTTTTAATATATGCTGCCCTTTTATTTTTCACAATTTGGATCGCAGTTGCTAAACAATGCTTATTGCATGTTGGAAGAATAATCATAAATACATATTGTGTGTCAATTTATAAAGTCATAATTTTGCAACAATTTCTCATTAATCACACAAGTTTTCCTGTCTGTACTACTTAACACATAATGTATCTGGAATGGTGCTAAATCCCTTGTGGCACAGATTTCAAAATAGAATTCACTGGGGGGTGGATGAACTTATACCATTGAGAGAGCAAAGTAACTTTTCACAAGTATGTCAACTCAATTTCTTATTTTTGTATAAATTGTCTGTGAAACTATACTAAGAAAATGTGCTAAGACAGGTCTGTGAACAATAAGTTCTAGTTTCTATAAATAATAATATATCTATGATAGTATGTTGTGAATAAAAACACACCATTATTTTGTCAGCTAATGTATTTATTTGAAACCTAAATGATTTAATGCCATCACTGCATTCTGTCTGATAAGATCACTTCTTTTATACATGCATCTCAAATATCGTGACAGGTGTGTGTCTGTGTGTGTGTGTGGGGGGGGTGCTGAATATCACACTGTTGGGCAACATGTCAAATACAGTTTTTTTTTTTCCTGTGGACTCAGTTGTGCCGCTGGGAAATATTTGCTTATGAGAGCAGTAGTATAGATGTGTTTTTTGAAAATCTATGTTTTTCATCAAGGTGCATTTTTTCTGGTAGACCACAGTGGAAGCTATGTGTTATGTATCAGAGATGCTGCCTTCCTTTATATCTGTGTGCGAGGGGAGGGTGTATACATATGCAAAATTTAATATCATTCTTAGTACACTTGAGCTGCTGAAATGGTAGCAATTTAATTTCTTTTTTTGTAAGGATACAAGTATCTCAGAATTGATTATGTTAAGTAGGGGGTATCAGGGGGCCATGGCTACCAGCATGGCAGATGCAGGTCTTTACTCCCTCAGTTAAAACATGATTGGTTTTACACAGCAAAATCAGTCTTCCTCAAAATATTTTTGTTGGCCTGTGCTACATATATTTGGAGTGCAGCTGTTTGATTTCAACAAATTGTGATTCAGCACCCTAGGTTTCATATTTCAAACTGTCCACAGTGATACCCCCATCTTTAAATTTGTGTAACAAAAATACCCCAAAACGGTTGCACTCTGTCTCTGCTGTCTGTAGTACACTATTCAGTGTAGCTTTTGTCAAGGTTTTTCAAAGACACGTACAAGCTTATATTAAATTATGCAGAAAATTCAGCAGACAGAAACTGCTTTATTTACCAAGTTTCTTTGTTATCTTAAAATGAGCATTCTGTAATTCTTTGTAAGTCAATATTTCATTATTTCCCACATTTTATTAAAACTGTCTGGCATCTGATCTATGCATTCTTTAATCCCACCAAAACATTTTCATTCCCAGCTCTGGGACAATATACTTTTTCCTCGCAGACCTGTGCTGCATTCTCTCTGCCCTTTACTTCTTGCGTAGCTTTTCCAAATGATGTTTCCGTCCCTGCTTTTTAAAATCGTTTTGCTGCAATGAGATATTGTGCTGCACAGGATAGTGTCCTGCAACACATGATTTCCAAGACAGCCACTAGCTTCACTATAACCACGCATTAGATTAAGCAAGTAATCAATGAAGGGATGAAATTATGAACCCTTTTAGTTGCTAAAGTCTTAACAGCCAAGTTCTATCCTCCTCCCACCTCTCTTCTAAGGACAGGATGTTAAATAATGCCACTCTTTTCATTTGCATTCTGATGTCTACCTTCATGGAACACCTTCCATCCCTTCAGTTCATTCAAATGAGGCTTCCAAAATTCTTGAGGTATATGCAGTATGAGTTTACTCTCTTTGGATATAGAGGAATATTGTTTCCCTCCTGCAAGCAAAAGCTGTCATTATATATCCCATAATTCCCACAGCTTTCCTACCAGTCATCAAATATCAACTATCCGTATTTATGTTATGAAGAGCCTAGTTAAACAATCTTTTATTGGTTTGTGATTGACTGTGCAGTAGCTTGGTAAGAGAAGTTTTTATTTGAATTATTTTATTTTTTTTTTTACATACCATTTCTCACTCTTTATAGAATGGAAGGGTAGCTTGAAGACAAGAAGATTTACTTTGATTTATATTTTGTTAAATAATCTGTGAAATAAAATAATGCCACTGACAACTTTGGAATTCTGGATACAAGTATTCAGCAATCTGAGGATTCAGAGTGTATAGAAGGAAAGAAAGAAAGTAAAAAAGAAAGAAAGAAAGAAAGAAGAGCCTCACAATGAATAACAAAGAAGAAAAATAAACTGATAAATGTCTGTAAAGCAAAGAGAATACATATTAAAAAGTACACTACTTTGTTATGTGGCACACACATTACAGGGAATGATAACATTTTTCTATGAGAAAACCTTTGGTCCACAGGAAAAGGCAAAAGTTTCCAAAAGAGAAGGTAGAAAAACAAGGCAAGGGACACGTGAAAAGGAAGAAATCAAAATTGAACATGGAAGGATTGAAGAACAAAAGATGAAAAAGACAGACATTGGCAACATCGATCAAACTGTAGATGTACAAAGCCAGATGGATAAGAAATGCATGCCTGGAAATGAAGCAGTGGGATAAATATGACTAATGGTGATGAAGATCATTCCTTTATAACAATTAATAGAGCAGATATTACTGAATTACAAGTTAAAAAATTTTCAGATCTGGTCAGAAAAAGTATTCTTGAAATTGGAGATTCGATTATAAGAAGAACTGATACTACATTTGCAGAGAAGATAATGAGTATTGAATAATGTTATGCTTTCCAGGAGCAAAAATAAAGGATGTGAGGCAAGCCTTAGAATGCCTTAACGCAAGGAACTACGGATCTGTTTTTATTTATCTCAATATAAATTATCACATTTGCAAGGGCTATTTGACTGTTAGTAGGAAACTTACAGCCCACTTAGATGGTATAACTTGCACAGGTATTAGGACGTATTTTTCATAAATCACATATAGAAGGGATAGTCATGTCATTATGAATGAAAAGATGTTTTGGGTAAATACCTACATGAAAAAAAATGCCCTTTTTTAAATAATGGAAATGTGCAGAACATCTGAGCCTAATTATTCGCACACGTGTTCATACAGGATGGCATGTACTTGTCAAGATCATGGAAGAGAATTTTCACAGCAGATATTTTGTAGTATTTGTCAAACACAAGGCAGAAATTTTGCCAGGTCAAAATTTAACAGTTCACAGAAAGCATTTGATGCATCTGTGATGGCTGTTAATGCTAGGAGCATTAATAATAAAGTTTTTTTTTATTGGAAATTTTGCTACATTCCTACAAGATTGATGTTATTGTTTGAGAAACATGGTTAAAGAACAACGACTGGAAACCAGTTCTGTCAGAGTATAAATGTTTTTACTGTAACAGACATTCTAACAAAAATCAGGCGGAGGTGTTATGATAGGGATTAAAGATAGTTATGAGACCTGTGATTATTACATGTTCAGTGATAACACCAATACTCCAGATTGTGTAATTGTGACAATAAAGACAACCCTGGAACAAACCCTCTTTGTTTTGAGCATAGCATGTACATTTTTGCAGCTTATGGAAGAGTTCTAAAATGACCTGTAAGTAATGCTCTGTGTAGGCATATCATATATATAATTCTTAAGTACAGATGAAAGGCACATACATATTCAAGACTTCACAAAGATAACATAGTTCTTGTTTTTCATTGTCTTGAATTACACATTTTGAATAATTGTATGTTTACCATATTACTTATTCCTACAGCAAGTAATTTCTATGATTTCCATATAAAGTAAGTTCCATCTTCTAACGACCCAACAGGTAGATCATATTTATAGCCTCTGTTTTGCATTGTGGTGTATGCAGTTGTTAGTAAGTTTCCAAGCTTTGCACTCATAAAATATCTTATCAGTCATAGTCCTTCCTTCCTTTCTTTCTTTCTTACTGTGCAGATGAGTGGGTTAGTTGTTGGTGAGTTGTTCCAAAATCTACATTCATCCCTGACCTATCTTCATCTTTGTATTCATTTGTTGTCAGAATCATGTCTCCCTGTAATATTGTATACAAATGACTACAGTGATTTAACATACTTTCACTTTTCATATAAGACTTGACACTTTGAGGGTGCAATCTTTAATTTTATACATGTCTTACAAACCAACCATTATATTCAAGTATGCTATGCATGTAAAGAATTAACAAACTGCCATTAACAACTTTCATAGGATCACAGGATCATAGATTACTAGGCTAATGATCGCTAGGGCCCTTACAAGCCTAGCCAAGTTTTACCCTTATTTCCACAATCAGCACCTATCACTCCTGTCAAAGAGGGACCTAGGTGGAACCCCATGGGGTGAATTTACAGTTACCCATCCAATCGTCCAGATTGCACTAAAAGAGGGCCAATAAGGTGCTTTGCTTGACATGAAACGGGAGTCAGTTCCAAAAACATGGTAACCTCTGGGAGACAAATCTGTCCCTCCGAGCAGGTTCTATTAATGAATGTCACATACAAGGTTAAGCCCATTAGAATGAGTAACCTGTGTACCATTTCTTAAGGATATGCAGCATTTTCAATAAAGCAGAGTCAAAGAGTGCCTTACATGCAAGGCAGAGATCACTTCTGAGTAATCTGTATGAAACAGAATAAAGTGACAGTGATTTCTCAATTTTATAAATTGCATTACATAATTATGACAGACTAGATGCCTTCTTCCTTTAAACCTCCATTTGCACTCTGTAAGTAAACTTATTGCACACTATGGCACTTTGGCCTTAATATTTTCTTTACTCCTTTGCTCTCTCTTCTTACTGATAATAGTTTGCCCAATACAATATTATGCCAAATTGTATGACATTTGTTTTATGTCCATTTGCTACAATTCCATTTATCTAAAAGTTTAGATGATCCTTTGAGAAGCTTAACATGTCTTACAGGTTGTTTATGTCCCATCTGTACATTCAGTTGATATTATTAATTTTGCCGTAGCAAGAGTTGTGGTGTATATGGAAAACAGTTGCACATCTATTAACACATATGGATCTTCCAACTTGGTATTTCTATTTTATGGTTTAGTTTTATCAGCCATTCCCTTTTAAAGCAGTCAGTTACTTACCTGTTCAGTTTTATGTTAAGTGGTCATATGTTCATAGATGTTTACTAGGCTAATTACCACAAGGGTCTTTTTAAACCTAGCCATGCATCCCAAATATCTGACAAGTTAAGTCTATTGTGTAGAATATTATGGAATGATTTGTTATAGTCTATATAAATTATATTTTTATAACTTATTGTTTTTCCTGTTAATATATTTCAATAAAATCTATAAATTACTAATGCAGATGATGAGTTTCATTTGTATGTGTAGTAAGTGTGTCCAACAATACCATATTTGCTTAGCAAATTGCGAATTAGGTCTGCTAGGCAACAATCAGTTTCCAAAGCATCTTACTAAACTTACCAGAAGGTAGGGCACTTCCACTTTCTTACCTTTCCTTTTATACAGTGAGAATGTCACTGTATGCCTTTATTCTCTGGGTACCTATGATTTGTTTTCTAGTACATTAAAGACACTTTGTGTGGAATAGGTGGAGATGTTACCCAAACGTGGAAGTGCTTTCATGTTTTATAGATATAGATATAAATATAGATATAAATATAAATAGATGCATATCACAAAGCAGTCTATTTCTGACCTCTTGTACTGTGCTAAGTCTAACTGCAATACATATTGAATCATGTGCCACACTGAAGGCATCAAACTGTCACCTTTTTCTAAACATTCAATGCATTCCATAGAGAACATTTCTTTTCCTCCTCTTGATGACAATGTCTATGAATATCCAAACACAAATGTGCATATCAGTACCTACTTCCATTATTATATAACAGTTATTTTATGAGTACTTTCCTTTCCTTTCCTTTGTGTAAAAAGATATATAGAAGTTGCATTCATTGTAGGCTGTTAACTCTGATATACTGATATCTAAGTTCTATACCTATGTGTATCATGTTACTGTCAATGCCACATAGTTCAGACAGCTCCCTTCTGGCAGTGTTATTAACCTGGGAAGTTAATTACACATACTGCTGTTACCAATGTGCACACTTCACTTTTATTGTAGTACTCATGCCCTGTTTTATTTTGTATTTTTCTGTACTTGTTTTTTTTTAAGACATCCTCCTTATGTGCAACTGCAGACCATCAGGTCATCAGGGTCTTCATTTCTCCAATGTGATAACCACAATGATTATAAAACCAGAGCATAGATATAAATCAATTTGCCAGCCATAATTTGAGTCCAAATACAAGACAGCTTAACTTCTCCTATGCCATGGAAGTGTAGTTCTTGGACAAAGTTGCTTAAGTATTATTTGACTTTGGGGTCCTTAATAATGTGAATATATCTTCAATCACTGAGTTTTTGTCCTTTTCAACTATTTCATATGTCTCTGATTGGAAAACAAAATCTAATTTCCCTTTCATTTGCTGTTGCTTCCTTTATTTTAATAACTGATATCCTGTCCTTTCTATCCAAAGTATCAGACAGATATGCACCTTCTTACCATAACGTTTCCCACTAGATACTAGTTTACCCCCCCCCACTACGTTGTCTAATGCCATCTTCCCTTCCTGGAAACCTCCAAATCAATACAGGCAAACTCTGTAGTCTCTGAGTGGGACAGACAACCCCTTGAACTCTGGTCTTCAAGAAGCATCATCCCCTCTCAGCAAAGAAATATCTCTGCAGATGTAAAATGAACACATATACCAGAGTATTAAGTGAGCGATTACTGTCTTTCATGGGGAGGGAAGAAGTAAGAGATACAATTAAGTGACAAACTGATTTTTTTTTTAAATATAGAATTTTTCACAGCTTTCCTACTATTGTTCAAGTGTAAAGTGTATAATTGTGTGTCTCACTGAGAATCACAATCACTGATCTTTTTGTTATGATAGTGGCAGCAATTCACAAGGTTTTGTACTTTTTTTTAAATGTTCACATTCCTTATTTTGTGATTATGGATTTAGTATTTATATGAAAGGTGTTGCATGGAGTGTAAAGACTCCATCTTAAACAGGCAACATAGCTTTATTTGTTTATTTGTCTGGAAGAAGCTTTGACTGGTTGGGCTCATCTGACTACAGCTTCATCAAGAAGTGACTTCACATTTCATGGATGATCCATTCTTTATTGAGTGACTGATAATTGTTCACACTGACCACTTGAAAAAAATTACTGTTTATACACAACACAGTATTGGATATTTATTGAAAATACTATTCTGTTTCACTAAGGCATTCTTTTGATTTCTCTTTAGAATGACTCTGTGTGAGACTGTAGAGTGTGTTGTTTAAATATAGAAAGTCTAAAGTGTCCATATATCTTTTACTAAATTTATTTAGCTTACCAATCTGGGGGATCCCTAGAGCTGGATACATTTCTTAACTCAGGGATTATTATGGGATTTCAGCCTTCTTTTATACATCTTGTAAATATACTGAAGTAATCTTCATGAAGAAATTATAGTGCATTACTGAATTTAGTATAAAATGAATTAAAATCCTAGTTGTTCAAAACAGAACTATTCAAGACTGTTGAGTTTCTAACATGGTAAATCTTTTCATGGTGAAAAGGTTCTAGAGATAGTGTCAGGAGATAGTTTAAATCTTTTAGAAGACCAGTATAATAATATTAGTGACTAGTGATTCAGTGCAGATGGTTAAGATAATCAAATCTCTTAACTAACAGGGGCTATAACTCTTTACCACAGTATTTACAAGTATATAACTATCTGTCTGCATATCTGGATTAGATAATGTGAGAATTTGCATTCAAGATGCCCATTTAGATGTTAATGGCATATGAGTGCTGCATTGTAATAGATATGATGAGTTAATTTACTGATGAGGGGACAAGCTGGTACAGGAAGACAAAAACAATGTAATATTGAAGGTGTCTACCAGTTATAAATCAGCAATTAAAAATATGGATTTAAAGGGGTCAGAAGTAAGACATTTTTGTTAGCATGCTATGCACTATTTTTTTTCACAAAGCATATATTTTCTTTTCAAAGGTATATTATTCCTGTGATGAAAATACTTTTCTGACAATGACTCGGGGTTAATCCACATTTTACTGAGATCAGTAGTATCAAAATTGTGATACGAGTCATACCTCAAGTTCCTCATATTTGAACTTACAGTGCATGAATAGAAAGGTGTATCCCAGATGATGGGAAAATAAGCATTCTAGTGTCGTTTAACAAGAGCAAAGGGTACTTTCACAACTGTGGCTACTACAGAAGTGCCAAATTTCTGTCACACCACTTGGAAGTTCTAGACAGAGTGATAAATTAATATTCAGAGTAGTAAAAAGTAAGATGGGAGGTGAACAGTTAGGATTTTGATCAGTATGCAAAGCTAACAACCCAATGTTTGCAGTGAAAGAGAGTTGAAATGAAGCTAGATATAAGGAAAGAATCCAAATGGGCATTACTAGACTTGGAGAAAGCATATGACAAGGTGCCAACAAGGCTGATTTTGGCAGTCCTGCAATGGTTCAAAAGTCCCAGAAATATTGATAGAATTAGTATGGGCCATGCGCAAGGTTTCCAGTGACACAAGTACAAACAGTGTTCAGATTCACGGGGGGATTCTAGTGGGAGTGGGTGTGCATCAGGGTTCAGCTTTGAGCACACTGCAATTTATACTGGTGATAGACTACATTAACAAACAGGTTGGAGGGGATAGATAAACAAAACTGCTAAATGTAGATGATGTGGCATTACAAGCAGACTCAGAACAAGAACTTCTGCAAATGATAGGGAATGTAATGCAAAGCTGAAAGCACAAGGGATGAAAATGAGTACAGTTAAGACAGGTGTAATGGCAGCAAATAAGGGAAATCAGAAGAGGCTGAGAAGTGTGATCAAAGGTTCCTAGGTTCACAGGTATGTACTAGGCTAATGTGCAACCCAAATGTGACCCACAAATTTGATTTATGTAGAGGGTGATTTACTGATTGCCTTTCTCCATCACAGTCTTAGGCACCAAACCGCTGGCAAATTTCGGATTACCCAACCATTGGTCCGGGTTGCGCTTAAACAGTGATTGGGAATAATTCTGTTTCAAATAGATGGGAATTCTCTAAGAAACATATCTGTATATCCAACATGTCCTATTTATGTTGCAAGCAAAATTTAGGTCTTTTAATCTAGCAGTTCTGATATTGTTCATTTCGCAAATACAAAAAAGTATCATCAACACAGGGTCCAAGGATGCCTTGCATGCCAAAAAAAAGGTCACTGCTCAGATGTCTGTATGATACCAAAGAGACAGAGCTTTAAGGTGATCAGCACAGAACATTGTATTTACTCTCTGCATTCTTTTGTAAGGAACCTTTGTGGAAATTCTAGTTGCTGTATGTGTCTGGATAGGTTCATACTGATGGGGGCATTATACTCTATGACTGGTCTAATGATGGCCAAGTACAGAGGTATGATGACCTCTCTCGACCTAGATGCCATACCCTTGCTTATAAGTTGATCAATATAAAATTATTTTGCTACTACCTTGGAGACATGTTGGTAGAAAACTAGGTAACTATCTACATGAGTTCCCACATCCCTGAAGGGTGTTTTATTGGTTATGTAGTTAATTGGGGTGGCCAACTTTCTAAGAGTTACTATAATACATTTTTTGGTAATACTTTTTAGTCATGGCTTTTTGTCTGGTTTAGATATTCCTGAAGGGTGCTCTCATTTGGGGGATTTCAATGACTGCTCCCAGTTTGCAATCATTTGCCAACTTGGTTAGCTAGATGCCTTTGACATTGGCTTTGGCATCTGAGGATTAGATGCCAAAGTGCAGTAGGTCCAGCACAAAGCTCTGGAGAACTACACTTGTGACTGGTATCTTTGTAGAGGTAACCTCGCTGATTATAATCTTCTCTGTCTTTTGACTGAACCAGCTAGCTGTTATAAAGGGGTTTATAGTTAGCTCTGTAAGTTTGTTGACAATGGTCAAGGAGTATATTGTATGAAATGCTTTAGCCAGATCTGGGTAGGCAGTTTGCATTGTTTTTCCATCATCCATTGCTTTAGTGACCTTTTCAAAGAAGTCCACCAGATTCATTAAGCATGACCTACCTTTGACAAAGCCAAAGTGAGATGGATCCAGTGTCTGAAGGTCACCTATGTCCTTGTTGATAATATCTATGTGAATTCTTTAGGCTTTGCAGATAAGACTTGTTAGACTAGTGGTTCTGAAGTTTCCAGAATCTGTTGATGGCATACCTCTCACCCTGAAGGCATTAGAAATCTGGGCAAAGTCAAAAATAATGGCGGTGGGGGCAAAGGGCCAAAATCAGGGACAGATTTTAAATATTGGTCTTATAAACATAGAAAGTTATTAGAATAACTGGTTTTATGTTAGCACACCTTTTCTGAAGGATATAAACCCTGAAACTCAAAAGTATGTCAATATTTAGTGACTTAAGTCCTCAATGATTTGCCAGAAAATCACAGATTTTATGAGGATCTGACTAAAGATATGAGACAAAAATTCATTAAAAATCTGGATAGTTGAGAGGTGGGGATGATGGCCCTCCTTTATGACAGGCAATGACAATCACAGCCCTCCATTTAACATGGCACAATGCCTCTATTAAGACTATAGCTATATAATGACTCCAGGGGTCTTGATAAGTCATATTATATGCTGTTTAAGAGGCATCCTGAGATTTTATGGGGTCTATTGAGACCAGGTACTTGACCTTAGCAAGCATAGTCAGTGCAAGCACCCTAGTTATAGTTGAAGGGGTTGTATTTGAGGGTATTTTTTGGAGATGCTTGTAAATGAGAGGGTGGTAAAGTTGGAACTGAATTTGTCCACTAACAAATTTGATATACCACCAGGCTCTGTAAATGTTTATAGGCTCATAGGTGTGTACTAAGCTAATGGCCCTGGAGCCTTTACAAGTCTAGCCCATAGATGTGCCCTGGCATCATGCCACCCGACATTAGTTCCCAGTGCCTCTATCAAGTAGAGTCACTGCAGTGATCCTGGGGTGAACTTTCTATTTCCCATCTACATATTAAGATTTCTCTTGAAGAGGGCCAGTAAGGTGGTCTGCTTGACATGTATGGGAAGTCTATTCCAGAGCATGGGCAGTCTCTGGGTTATGACCCTGTCTCTCCGGCATGTTCTGTTGATTGTGGTAACAAAGTTGAGGTCTCTAGAGTGTGTGGTGTGGAGGGATCTGGATTTCTTTAGATGTAGCATATCTGACAGAGCTGGGTCAGACATAGCTTTATAAGTCAAGCAGAGATCACCTCTCAGTAGATGATATGAGACAGAGAATAGCTGGAGGTGTTTTAGAGTTTCTACATGTAGGACATGTGTTTTAGGCCAGGGATCCACTTTGTGAGGTACTTTTGTGGCCTTTCCAGCTGTTGCATTTGTCTAGGGAGGTACATGCCAAATGGGAAATTATACTCAATGATTGGCTCAATGAGGGAAGACTAGAGAAAGATGATGACCTTTTTCTTCCTCGATGCAAAACCCTTGGTAATGAGATGTGCCACATAGAAGGACTTTCTGACCACAGTGGCAATATGGTGGTCAAAGGAAAGGTTGCTGTCAACCTGTGTCTCCAGATGTCTTATAACACCTTCAGTGTTCAGTGGGCTCCCATCGATGTGGTAATTAGTAGGAAGTGAGTTTTTCCCAAAGGAGATGATGGCACATTTTTTTGGCATTAAGCTTAAGGCCATGGTTTCGTCATCAGTCATTGGTCTCAGTGAGGCCTTTCTCTAGGATGTCTACATCACTTGGGGAGTTAATAATGGCTCACAGCTTACAGTCATCTGTGAACTTGGTCAGCCACAGGTCCCTCCATGTTGGCCTGGACTTCTGAGAAGTAGATTCCAAACAAGAGAGGACCCAGGACTGATCCTTGTGGGATTCCACTCGTGACTGGTCACTGGTGGCACCATTAACCATTAGTTCAGCACATTGTTGTGTATTGCCATTGAGGATTCTGATATAGCTGAAGAAGGGCTTATGGTTATATTTCACCTAGGAAACTATCATAATCTTAAAGTTGGCTTTGCTTGACTTAATTAGCTCTCTCATTTGCCTATTTAGTTTGATAAGAGAGTTATTATCTTTATAGGAATTGTTCTTTCTGCTTTTTGTCATACTCTTTTTTCATTTGTTAGTTATCCTGTTTAATTTGGGATGCCACCTGAGCAGTTTGTTTCAGGGAGTAGTCCTGGGCTTACTTCTGGTAGGTACAGCAGCCTCTTGACATGGCTACACAGAGCTTCTGAAAGCAATTCAGCATTGGCTGATGTGTTCTTCGGGTTTGGAGGGGCATTGCATTTTGACAAACCATCACATAATTTACCTTAGAATAGTTCCTAACTGTTTCTGGTTTTAATGAGATTACAGCACTGATTTTGATTTTGAATTAGACAGATTTATGGTCAGAACTTACTAGGGAGGATGAGACACTAGGGAGGGGCAGCTTTCTCCCATATTTGTAAACATGAGTTCTAGTATGTTGGAGCCTCCAGTGGGTGTATTCACCACTTGGTCAAAGTTATCTGTATTTACAAAGTATGGAGTCCCATATGATGAGAGTCCTGGGAAGTGTGTTTGCTTGAATTAGGGGCTTAGTGCTTGATGTTCTACTGATAGTGGCAGTGGGTCTATATTAGAATATCGAAATTTCAAAACTTTGAATGATCTAATATCGACCCCTATTCAGCAAAAGCTGAAAATATTGAAGCAACAGAAAAACAATTTTTTTCCTAGGGAAAGAAGACAGTTGTCCGTTTCTGTTGCTTAAGTATTTTTGGCGCTGTGGTGGAAAGTTACAGGTCGGGTTCAGGTAAGTGTGCGATTGAGTGCAGGTTAGGTTAGTTAGGGTTAGGGTGCGGTTTAGGTATGTGTGCGATTGTGTGGATGTGAGGGTTAGGGTGGGTTAGGTGAGTTAGGGTTAGAGCGCGGGTTAGGTATGTGTACGATAGTGTAGACGTGAGGGTTAGGGTGGACTAGGTGAGTTAGGGTTAGGGCGTGGGTCAGGTAAGTGTGCAATTGTGTGGACGTGAGGGTTAAGGCGGGGTAGGTGAGTTAGGGTTAGGGCACGGGTGAGTGTGCAATAGTGAAGGACCTTAGGGTTAGGGTTTGGGTTAAGGTAAATGGATAGTTAGTGGTGTGTGTATAGTTTAGTGTAGGGTTAGGTGTAAGATTTTAGGTGTATTTGTGTGGATTGCTGTTTGTTTGGTGTGCTTGTGTTGTGTGTATGTGTTTTGGAACAGCAAATTTTTTTCCCTTGGAAAAAATTTGTTGTTCTATATGTTCGATGTTTTCAGCTTTCGCTGAATAGGGGTCGATATTAGAACATTTGAAGTTTTGAAACTTCGATGTTCTAATATAGACCAGTGGCAGTATGTGTGTTGTTAGGTGATGTGCTAATTTATAATGCCTATTGGCTTGCTGAGGCATAGCTTTGACAATGGACGGTTTAGCCAAGCTTTGTTGTTTAGGAAGATTGCTTTTAAGTGCGTCAGCATGCATTAGTCTTTGTGTATGTTGTATATTAAGTGAGGTGGGTGTTGTACATGTGTTTTCTACAAACTATGTGCTTGTATGTGAAAGTTTATCCTCCAGTGTCATTGTATAAGCACTCTTATGCTTCTTTAAGGATCAAGTGGTTGTCAGTAAACATGAGACTATTGTTGCATCATCTCAAGATGCTCATATCCACCGAGCTGGCCACAGAGAAGTTAGAAAATTGCATATCCATACTGTCCAGTGCTTCAATTGGTGGGCTATAAGGGGGTGGTATACTGGGGATAGAAGGCTATTAAAGGTGCTTTGTTGGTACAGACTAATAAGGGTGCTTTATTGGGGTAGGGTATGCTGAACAGTATTAAATTCTACTAGCTTTAATCTTTACACAATACTGAATTCCACTAAATCTGTACGTATTGCCACTCAATGCCCTGTTAGCTGCTCTAAGCTTGTCAGCAAACCAGGTATTTGCTTGGTATTGCTGCTTTACATGGTACAGTTGTGTGGACCATTCTATAGGGAAAATTTACTTTCCAGGTGTTTGCTACTATACTGGGCTGACCAACACATATGTGTAAAATGTATAGCAGCACACAAAAATGAGAAAACTAACTAATGAGCCAATAAAATGACTACACTATGAGCGACCCTTTTATGTGTATTTCCCAACTCAGATAGACCAGGCAAATGACTTCTGCCACAGGATGAATAAACCCCGTTCTCCTAATGTAAAAACATAGAAGAAGACACCAAATGTGCAATGCTACCACAATCCAGTTAAACAACTATCTGGAAATCCCTTGCTGAATGTGATTTCAAGACAGTCTTACATCAGTAACAATGAGACAATGAGCATTTTTTTACAAAAAATACAGCAGGTTTTACATATAAAAGCAGAAAACACTAGTGATGACTCAGAATAACTTAAGCAAGTGTGATTCAGCAATCAAAGGAACTCAGCTTTTCCTGTATGGCACTGTATGCAAGTAAAATACTTTTGAAATGTGGGTAGGACTCCAAGATTTTATGATCTCCAATAAAATGAGCAGGGCACAATATGTACTAAATGAGGTTTACTCTAGAACAATACAGGTTTGCTTGGTGGGCACTTAGTATTATGGATGTATGGAAAACAATGGGTGGGAAGAGTACAGAAATAGCTTATACAACAGCTGACAGTAATGAAGAGGGGAGGGAGGAATTTTGGTAATTAGATTACCATATGGGCTATCGGCCAGAGACACAGCCTTTAACACCAGCACAGCAAAATGGTGGGAGGGTTCAGAAAAGTTTCTAGCAAGACTGATAGAGAGGAACAAGCAAGCTAGCTAGAGTGACGTCTAAACAAATAAAGCCAGTGTTGGATCTCTTTCAGAAACTTTAACTTAATGTGCTAGTGGGGGATGCAGCAGATACCAAATGCAATTTTAAACAGGTAAATGATAAGCAGAATATAAAAGCATTGAAGTACATTCTGAAGCAGAGACAGTTCTGTCACTATTGAACTTCTACTACAGTTTAAGGCACCAGCCTATGCAGACATTTACCAATAACACTGTTTATGCAATACTAAATGACTAAGGTTCACAATCTGGCAGTAGTACACAATACTGCCACAACTGTGAATTAAACTACAAGGTTACAGCCCAGCATGGTGCAAAATACAAACAGATAGCATTTACAAGTAATTATACTTGTGAAAATAGAAGCACAGAATACTGTAGAAACACAATCTTCCCAGAACTGCAAATTTGCAAATAATTAAAAAAAGAACACTAACTAAAAATGCAAATACATATCTTTTTTTTTCAGCTAAAACATAGAAAAAAGAAGAAAAGTACAAAGAAGTATCACCACACACGTCACTATAAGTGCAACTTAAATATTTAAGCAGAATTGAAATTTATTCTCCTTTTTGATGAAAAGCTAGTTACTCAGAGTTCTATACCTCTCTAAGTCTTGGATAAAAGACCCTGGGTGAAGGGAACTCTATGCTGGAAATAGCAGGCTAGCTAGAGAGGCATCCAGTCAAATAAAGCCAGTATGGGAACTCTTTCAGAAACTGCAGCTTAATGTATTAGCAAGGGATGTGGCAGATGCAGAATTCAACTTTAGGCAGGTAAATGATAACTTGAACGTAAAGACATTGAAGCACAAACTGGAGCAGACAATTCTCTCGCTATTGAAAATGCAATAATAAATGAATAAGGCTCAAAATCTGTCAGTAATGCACAGTCCTGCTACAACTGTGAATTTAATTACAAGACTATGGTCCAGTAGGGTTTAAAATACAAACAGAGAGCTTTTATAAGTAGTTCTACTTTTAGAAATAAAAGTGTAGAAAAGATCAGAAACATAATGTGCCACTAACTGTGTATTAACTAATTAAAATACAAGACTACAGTCACAGAACACATTAAAAATGCAAACAGATAACTTTTTGGGGGGCTAAAACATGAAAAAAGCAGAAAAATACAGGGAAGTATCACCTGAACGGTCACTATAAGTGCAACGTAAATATTTAAGCAGTATTGTAATAATTATATTTCCTTTTAATGAAAAGCTAGCTTATCATGGTTTCCCACCACTCCAAGTCATGGATAAAAGAATAAAGAGAAAATATCTGAACAGGTTAACAGGTCCAAGTATCTCATAGGCATCTGGGAGGGGTGGTTTAGGAAAAGGGAAGTCTGAATGTGGAGTTTAAACCTAGAATCAGATGGGTTGCAGCTAACTGGCATGGAGTGTCAGTCAGCAGCAGTGTGCGACAGCAGGATGCCAAAGAAGCTGAAACGTAAGGCATACAAAACAGTTGTGCAACTAATACTATTGTATGGTACAGAAACCTAGGCAGTAAAGGCAGAGCAGTTGAGAAAGTTAAGGTGATGGAGTTGAAGTGCCTGACTGAGGAAAGGATGCACACTATGGGACAGAGGAAGAAATAAAGACATAAAAGTAGAATCCCAAGCCACTTCAATTGCAGAGAAGGAAAAAAAGGAACAGACTATGGTATTTCAGACACATGTGCTGTAAAGCAGTTGACAATTTGCTGAAGAAAATTTGAAATGCACAGAAAGAAGACAGGAGGAAATGGGGACATCCAGGAAGGAGGTGGATAGACTGTGTGAAAAAACACCTGCAAAAGTCAGTTATGTCTGCCAAAGAAGAAAGAACAGTAGCACTCAACTGAGAGAGAGGGTGGCAGTTTAGACAAAACCCAAGGAGAGTGATGATAATGATGACTGATGATGATATAAAAAAACAATAAAAAAAATAGGAAAATGCCATAACTAGTATAAGTGTAGAAAAAATTGTATTTGTTCTTTGTATTAAACCTTTAGCCATGATTCTCTGAAGCATAAAGGGAAGGAAAGGGTACAGAACAAATAATTAGATAATAAACTATAATTGTATATTGATGACTTTGTAGTATATTTATCTGTTTCTAGAGTTGACTTGTGTAAACCTTTTGATGAACTCACCAGATTCAACTAAATTTCAGAGCATAAAATGAATTAGGCCAAGACTAAAACTATTTTAGTATATATGCAATTGAGAATGATGAGTAAGAAATAATTCTGCTGCTTACTTGGTTATCAACACATGAGAAACATGGTTACTTTTCTTTCACGCTCCATAAGGACAAAACTGGCAAATATTTTAGGAATAGAGAAATAAGTACAAATGTTTTATTAATCTATTGATGACATTAAGCTGATATTTCCCAAAACATAGACTATCTTTATATGGAATGACATGTTGTGATAGACTCTCCTGAGTAAGCTGACAATCAAAAATCATTTAAGGAGTATAACATACTGCACCTTTAGTTATGCAATACCTTAATGACACTGAGCTATGTAAATAATCTATATCAGAATTATACCGTTACTTGGAAGTCTTTATTGTTACACGAAACCACTGGTTTAATGGGTTGAGACTTACAAAAAGTCATTATGAAAGGAAATCTCTCTAATTCATCAGTACTTGGTTTAATAAATGGCAGAAAAAGCAGTCCCCATGTACACACTGAATGAATGGGATGAGGGATGGATGGATGGATGGATGGATGGATGACTGGTTGCAAATCCTTTCTCTATCTAGCTTGCAAAGTTCTAGATCAAAAGAGGTCAGAATGTGGTCGACTGGCTAAAAGAAGACAACCTCTTAAATATTAAAGAACAACCAGTGCCTTAGCAGTATTTAATTCACTGGGAACAAAGTTGCATGGTTAGAACACCCAGAATTAGGTTTAACTCATTCAATCCGGAGCAGCTCAGAAAATGGTGCCTGCTTACTTCCACCATAGGAGCAACAGTGCAGCCTGAGCCCATTTTCAGATAATCCATTTGTAATACCATACAGAAAACAAATGTTCATAACTCTTCAACCATAAGAGCTAGACTAAACATGTAAATGTTAAAGATGTTCAGCAGATACTGACCTTTCCATCAGTATAAATGCTGATAGTGTGTATCTAAGTCATTATTAAATATTTGCTTAGGAATGCTGATATTGTGCATATTTTTTTACTTTTTTGGTAAAACAAATCACAATATCTTGGTGAATGTACCATGAAGACCCATATAATGTGTAATTAATTTGTTTGTATGAATGTCAGCTTTAAAATGATACCTTAACCATTTCTGTGTGATGCTCCTTTACAGAGATATTCACAGAAATATGATTAATATTATATTTCTTATAATTGATAAATAAACAAAGCATAATATCTCATTACCTGTAATGTTCAAAGATTACATATCAGTGTACACATTGTGTGGTTCAATGTCAGCTTCAAAATGATGCATCATTTGTGTCATCACCATGCTCCCTTGCAAAGATATGGGCATAATAATGAAAAATATTGCAAATGTATAATTTTCATAATCTTACAAGACTAAACAAACTGTGATAACTGTACATGTGTACAGTATACATACATAGTTCCTTTACCATGTTGTAAGGAGTAATACTGTCTTCAAAATGAGGTATTACTTGGGACACTGACATGCTCCCTTGCAAAGATATTTACTAAAATATGAAAACAATCATAATTTTTATAACCTATGTGTTAAACAAACTTTGATATATGTACATGTGTACAGCATATAGACACAGTTATTTTACTAAGTTGCAACTATTAATACTGTCTTCAAAATGAGGTATTACTTAGCACCTTGACATGTTCCCTTGCAAAGTTATTTACTAAAATATGAAACAAATCATAATTTTCATAACCTTAGTACTACAAAACCTCTAATATCTGTACATGTGTACAGCATGCAGACACAATTATTTTAGCATGTTGTAAGTACTAACACTGTCTTCACAATGAGATATCACTTGGCACAATTACATGCTCCCTAGGAAAGTTATCAAAATATGAAAAAAAATCATAATTTCCATAACCTAGGTGCTAAACATACTTTGATATGCTGTGGATTACTTCAGCGTCTGCTTGAGACAGAGGGCAAAATGATATATATATTTTTTTTTTTATTCAAAGGGGTGGGTGGAAGCCACATAACTATGGGCACATGTGTACAGCGTATAGACACAGTTCATTTACCATGTTGCAACTATTAATACTGTCTTCAAAATTAGGTATTACTTAGCACCTTGACATGCTCTCTTGCAAAGTTATTTACCAAAATATGAAAAAAACATAATTTTTATAACCTTAGTCCCACAAAAACTCTGATATCTGTACATGTGTACAGTATACAGACACAGTTATTTTAGCATGTTGTAAGGACTAACACTGTCTTCACAATGAGGTATAACTTGGTACAATTACATGCGCCCTAGCAAAGTTATTTATCAAAATATGAAAAAATCATAATTTCTAGAACCTGAGTCCTAAACAAACTATGATATATGTACACATGTACAGCATACAGACACAGTTTTTTATCATGTTGTACGTACTGGTACAATCTTCAAAATGAGGTATACTTAGCATGTTGACAACTTTCCTAGCAAAGTTATTTGCCAAAATATGAAAAAAAATCATGATTTCCATAACCTAAGTCCTAAACAAATTGTGATGTCTGTACATGTGTGCAGCCCATGGGCACAGTTCTTTTACCACATTGTGAGGACTAACACTGTCTTCAAATGAGATAGCATGTTGACATGTTCCCTATAAGAGGTACTATTATAATTCTTTTATTGTGTTCTAAGTAGTGAAAAAGGTTTTCATGAAATGTAATAGACTTTCACTTACCATACTGCTCCTACATGGTCATGGTTGTTTTCCATGTTTTGTCACTAGGTGCATGTTGCCAGTATATCATACATTGCTGCCATCACGTCATTGTGCAGATCACTCAAGAGCCATTCAATGCCATCTTCATTTAGGTGAACTCCATCATTTCTGAAAAGGTGATCATCATCTGCAGTGATGCTGTTATGGTTGATTGTTGATCTGCTGACCGTGAACATCAATCCATGCATGAACCCATTCTACAACCATCTGGCCTTGTGTGCTGCCTGTTGGCATGTCTCCAGTTCTGGCAAGGAATTATGTCAGACCACACAAAATGACAATGTGGCCACCACAACTGCATGTATTCAAATATCTCCTTGATCTGAAACCTCAGCTGTCCAAGTTGATGAGTGATGACATTGTTCCCTCCAATGTGCAAGACAAGAATGTCCAGCTCAGGGTAGATGGAACACTTCCCTGCCAACAACCACAGGAGTCCACCCCAATGCACACCTCTTCTTGCAATCCAGTATACCTTCATGCTAGATGTGAGGAAGCTCAAGTTGCAATATTTATTATTTCTAGAGGCATGTCTAGAAGCCCAGTGAATGTAGGAATGGCCACACACCCACACTCTCAATTGTCGTTCCCTGCTCCTGAAGTCATGTCACTGAAGTACCTGCACAAGGAAGAAATGCAAGTCTGTTTGCTGATGATGTTTGAGGGAGTTATTCAATTATTATGACATGTATATGTATATAATGTTCATTACCTCGTTTGCCTGTTGGAATCTTCACATAGGCATTATTCCTTTGGTTCATTATTTGCAATGATGGTACAGAGGTACATACCTAACAACCTGAAAACCAGCAGCTCACGCACACCCTCAGATTAGTAGTAGACACATATCACTGTAAACATATACATTCTTGGTGTAGATAACATACTGCTGGATGGGTACTAACAAAGGGCTACAAACAGGGCACATGTAAAGACAAAAAGCAGAGTAAGGACCGCAACTCCACTAATGAACCCAGGACAGGCATGGAAATTCAGTGGCACTAGTGGGCCTCTGATGTGTCCGATACCTGTGCTGGCTACCCACTCAGACTGCTGATACCACTACTGTCTCACGACCTCCTTCAGTGTCAGCAGTCTGCCTTACCTCTGCCCTTTCTCTTTACATGTGTCCATTCAGCAATGGACATAAGGGATCAAGCACGGAAGTAATGTAATATTTCTTGCCCTGACCTACATACATTTATTGTATCAGAGGGGAGGGAGAGTGAAAGGAGAACCACAGAAAGAGCAAATCACAAAAGGAAAAAAAAAACATACTAAGACTCTTTCTTTTTGCAGGTAGCCTTTTTGGGAGGGACTAAAGACATCAGAGTGGCACCCTTGAAACCATGCATCTGCAGGAAAGCAGACCAGTGGGACTGAGCTGAAGAGTCTCTCAAGTTCCCTACTGCCATCCAGGATGATCCTAAGATTCATGGTGTTTAGGTGCAACACCCGTGACACACACACACAGTATTCAGCGCCACAGCTGAAGAGTCTCTAAGGTCCCAAGTGCCATATGAATACACATCTGGATTTGTCTTGTGCATCACATAATGTGCCTTTCCTGATCTCAGCAAACTACAATTACTTTATAGCCATGGTACTCACTGGAGCATTCAACACAAAGGTTGATCTTGCAATCGGGCATCCCCATGATGGCTCAGCCCATTTACTCTTGCTGTCCCAGTCTTTGCATCTTGATTTCTGCCATTTCACTGGAAAGGGTGAGCCATGCTCAAATTGGCTCACAGGCTCTGGGACAGTAATCTCGATGCATCTTTTCCTCTTCTTTTAACTGGCAAGGAGGTGCAAGCTTAGGTTCCTTTGAAACTGTGACTGTGTTTCTGGAATAGCACATCTGGAGCATGACAGTTGCTGGTGGCTGTTGCTTTCATGAAATATAATGAAAGCACTGACTATGGCCAAATCCCACAAGAACCAGAACAAGTACAACCACCATTTGCCAGCCTTTCTGGCAGTGGGATACTGTGTCCTGAGCTGATCTGCTCAGTCCACCCCATTCATGTAAGTGTTGTACATGTTTACAACTGGTGGACATGGCACTGATGCCTTTGTTTCATCATGCTTTCTCCTGTGTGTGCTGAAGACTGACAAGGTTGGGTTATTGTTAGTTGACAGAAGGAATACTGGAATGCTATCCTTTCATTCAGTAGCCAGCAGTGGTCCACTCTGCAACTGCTTTTAAGTACCCTCGAGGTGCTTTTCCAGTGGCCTGTCTGTTGAATGTTAGAGGTCATCCTGACCTATTGGTAAGCATGGTTTCACAGCAGTATAGACCATCTTGCAACAATTGCTGTGCCAGCAGGACAGAGGTAAAGAAGTTATCAAAGTAAATGTGATGCTTCTTGCCAATCAGTTCCCTAGTTAAGTCAACCACAACTCAGTGTGTCAGGCCATCCTCTGTATTCTGCTCTGCTTTTCCAGTGTATACCTGGAATTCACATACATACCCATTGGTAGGGTCTGCCAACACCCACACCTTAATGCCATACCTCTCTGGCTTACCAGGCATAAACTGCCTAAATGTCAATTGTCCACGGAAGCCAACCATGGCTTCATCTACTGCCACCTTATGATGCACATTGTACAGTGTCCTGCACGCATGGAGTACTGCGTCCAATATTGGCCGTTCATGATGTAGCATGTTATGACCCACAGAGACCTGTGGTATGCTCAGGTGGTTGTCAGTGCAGTGGAAATACTTCTGAATTTTTTCAAATCTCTGTTGGGTCATGTACACAGCTGTTGGGAGGTGACCATATACATGGTGTGTGTCCTAGTACTGCCTGTATTCAGGAACATGTACAATAGACACGTATATTGTCACATCCAGAAATGTGAGTATGTCTCCTGGACAAACAGGACTCCACTGTGTATCAACTTTGCCTGCTGCATTGGTTTCATTGGAATAAGGGTGCACAACTCCTCTGGGAACATCAAATTCATGAAGTCAATCTCTGTGCTATCTGAGACCAAGTTGTTTACAGGTCCTACTGGTCCCACAAAGTCATCAATGTGTACTGCTGTGAGGTGTTTCTCCCACATGATCTTACTTGGTGAGCATGCTCGGCATATCTTACTGGGTCACCTGGAACAGTTATAAATGGATGGTGCTCTCTTGTCAGTGTCAGTAGCAACTGTATTGCATGAACTTGTTAGTGAAGTACTAACAGATGTTCCCTGCTGAGGCACAACCATATTCTTGCTTGACAAGGAGCTACTTTGACTCAGATCTAGTGGATTTTCACCATCCCAATCCACATACTCTGGACTACTTTGAACCATATGTACAGTCGAAGGAGCATCCACATCCTTGTCAGCACTTGCACTGTCATGGACTGTGGAGGACTTCATAGGTCTATCAGTGGTACCATGCGCATTCTTGAAAAGAGATACAGGCAATTCATCATCTGTGTCAAAATCAAATTGCACTGGGTGACCATTGTGTGTGGCGCCCTTCCTTAGGAGTGCAAGTTGTATCCCATCCTCACTATCATGGTCAGTTTCATCATTAGTGGTCACGTCTTCTGTGGCAAGTTGTAGTGGTATGTCAGGAATGGCTGGCACAGGGGCATCATTCATATCATAGGCAGTGGCCTTTTCACACAGGTGTGCAAGTGGAATCGCATTGTCTGTGTCATAATCTTCATCCTCACTCTGGTTGGCGTTATGTGGTGGCTCAAGGTACATACCCATGTCTGAACCACTGCTACAATCATTAGAGTCTGTTTCCTCACCCAACAGGTAAATGCTGCTTGTTTTTTCCTAAACAGATGGCATCTTCTTAGGGGGATGTGTTGCTTCACACTTGAAGTTACACCTGAAAAACACAAAAGTATATAACATTCTGATGTTACATACCTGCACAGAGGCACTTGAAAAGCAACACACCAGAAAACTACATAGTGACTGTGTGATACAAGAAATGACTACATCATATGTTCAATTTCAGTAGTTCACAAAAATATGAAGCATATAACCACAAAGGGTACTTTACTGTGTATCAAACAAGTTGTAAAAATGACGGAAAGAAACTGGAGGGAGGGATGGCTTGAAATGACTCCACGCAGACTAAAACCCATCTCTTGCTTGTACATTCATCAATGTGATAACGGCTTCTACTTATGTGAATCACAGTGACAGCTGCTTAGAGTTTTACATGAAAAGTGACAATGACTCAGTGCTATTTTGTAACTGCACTGCACGTATTGTTAATGTGACAATGACCTACATTCCATTACTGCAAAGATCTGCATGCTCAGACACAAGTGATGATTGCTGCACATAAGCTGTTGAGTAGGCATTCATTATATTACCTTGTGCAGGTGTTATGTAACACAGAGCCATTAACATCTGTTAGGAAGAGACCAGAGTAATTCAGTGAGAATAGTATAACACTTGAATATTACTGAGCCCTTCCTCCCACCTTAATTCCACACATGACTGACAAAGTCAGGAATACCCAAAATATATGGTAGCTGTGTTCTGGAAGTAGTTGGAAAGCAATGACCTTTATCTCACTGAGGCAACTACTGCATATAATCAGAAACAGAACTAAAATCAGAAATGTCAAAGTTATTTGGTTGATCCTTGTAAGAATTACTTCCTTACCCTTACCTCACAAGGACAGCCACTGGGATACAAAACTTATGGACAGATCTGTTTAAGCACGTCCCCTCCCAATTCACAATGTTAGTCTGCCTGTAATGAACGTCACAAGTAATGGCTTTTAATGTTAAAAATGAATAAAATTGGAGCTTTAGGCCTCTGCTGAAAAAGGCATATTCTGGACAAAGCTACTGAGGAGTAAAATCTGCCTTGCACACAGAACCTCAGCAGATGCAATCCTCTCAGATCTACTGCACACACACAAGTCACACTGCTGGCATACACACCCGCTCAAGAGAACTTACTCTGTTCTGTAACATTAACAGAACATGTTGAAGGGATGGATATGTATCAGTGAATTCCTCACACCACAAAACAAAGTACTTCTCTTACACTGTTTAAACATACTTTGGATGAATGGATGACAAATTGCAAATTCATCCCTGGAGTAGTACCATTGTCCCTTATGGAAAGGATTACCATGAAAATATTCCGCCTGTACTGTATTATCAAATGCAACAGTTGCATAGCTCACAGCCTTCCATCTCCAAAACATGGAACATACCTCTTATTATGTGGCATAAATTAGCAAAATGGTGAAGACCTACTAACAGCTTCAACTAGGAAGCTAGTAGCATGGTTAAAATGTGTCATTTGGTACTTTATTAAAAGTTCTTTTGCTAAATTAGTATGATTCATTATTATTTGTCATGGATAGTATTTAAAAATGAATAACAACGAATGCCTGACAAGACACGTTGGCTGAATTGGTATGAGTCAGTATCATTTACCATGAGGGAAACAACAGGTTTCACATCAACATTCATTTTATCACCAACTGGAAGTATGAAAGTCTAGTGACTATAACCCTCAGTTACTTACTCAAAAAAAAATAAAATAAATAAACAACAGCCCAATAAGCTTTTCTTCAAACCATAAGCCTCAGTTACACAAAAATAAAAAAATAATAGACCAACAAGCTTTGCTTCAAAGTACATTGTTTGAAATTTGAAATTATCTACAATACTCTACTACTGTATGTATAAAAGCATGAAGAACTACACATACCCCAGGATTCAGCAAGCTCTGCACAGCATGCAGGAATAGTGCAAGAGCTGCTGCAGGCAATATGGCTGCTGTGCGATCCAGGAATAAGCTCACTGATGTGCACGAGTGCTCTTGCACTATTCCTGCATGGACACAGCCAATGTATGCTAATTACCTCATTTGCTGGTGAAAAACATGTAAATGAGGTGAACTAGTGATCCAGGAAGCAGGCAGGCGTCCGTGCAGGAATAGTGTAGA
This sequence comes from Protopterus annectens, assembly GCF_019279795.1. Lineage (NCBI taxonomy): Eukaryota > Metazoa > Chordata > Ceratodontiformes > Protopteridae > Protopterus > Protopterus annectens. Next base: position 167,355,408 of record NC_056744.1, on the reverse strand, counting down.
CTGCAGAAATGTATTCAGCCAGTAGCTGAATACATTTCTACAAACTACAAAATGGAGGCATGACAGCTTGTACAAACGCATGTATTAGAAGGGTTAGGCAGGCCAAAGGCCAAATATATGGCCATAGGCATGAAAATTAATTTCAAAATGATAAAAATTAACTTTTTTTTGTTGGCGTATTTCGGCTGTTTAAGCGCAGGGCAGTGGTGCACAAATGGGATCGGCCCAAAAATAATAAAAAAAAAGCCTTTAAACCAAATCATAATTTCGCCATAATAGTCAATGGCATGCATAACACAACAAGACCATGGAATAGTCGTTGCTAAGGGAAAAGGCTGAGTGTTGGATTTGTAACCATGCATTAGCAGTCAATCCTATGCAAATGAGGGCAATGATACTGAATCACAGATTTCCTCTCAGTGCTAGCTTGCACCCAACCGTGTAGGTGCAGTAATACCATGGTGTAAACCTAAGAGTTAGGTGACTTCATAAGGGTGTGTGTCATGCATGCTGTAAGCTTATTGGAGCTCTGTGGCCTGTATTTGCTATTAGCTAAGCACAAATAAGGAAGGGGGTGTGTCTGAAGCTACCTAGCAGTATTTACATTGCCTAAACAGGTGTCCACACCACGCACTGGGTTCTAAACAAAACAAAAAAAAAAAAGAAATAGCAGTTCCATTCACATCTGAGCACTGGGTTTGCACGGCGCACCTCAGGGCTTAAACAGGAAGGCAATGGTAAGGGAAAACAGCAGTAGGAAGGTAATCAAGGAGAACTAGCATAGCTGGCAGGTCAAATTTATCAGAATCAGCTAACTACACAGGCAGCAACCCAGCCCAGCCCAGCACACTACTATAAACTATGCAAACACCTTTCCCTTTGTTTTTTCCCACAAACTCTACACCACCGGTGTACACAAATGGGGAAATTTTACCTAACAAAAGCAACAAAATGATAGGGGCTACATTCACTCTCATAAATCAATATGTGGAAGAGGTTGAGGGTAGTGAGGATGAGAATGCTGATGATCAACCCACAGTGAGGAGAAGGAGAAGAGTGTACAGACCCATGGTAACCTACCGGGGGCTACATGAGCTGGAGATAGTGGAGCGCTATAGGGTGGACAGGGATCTCCTACAGCAAATTGTTGAGCTGTGCCGGCCATGCCTCACACACAGAACCAACAGAGGGGAACCCATCCCAGTGGATACCAAGGTATGTGTAAGCTAAAGAATACTAGCCACAGGTACCTTGCAAAGGCCAACTGGGGATATCACTGAATTAATCTGATGTAATTTTCCTAATAAAAATCTTTTTTTTTTATTTCTGTATTATGTAACACCTGTTTGAATTGTGCAGTATGGGTTTGTAGTATACAAAATATGTATTTAACATTTAACTGAAATGTATATTATGAATTTAGGCTCTTTCTGTACTATGCATTTGTATTTCTCTGGAGCTTTTCTCCCCAGGACTCCATTGAAAATGGGCTCCTTGCAGCCCAATGGACTATACTGGAAAACAAACTGCAAATACATAAATAAATAAATAAATAATTGCCAGGTCATGTGCGATGACCAGGGCATTATAATGAATGTATGTGCTGGCAGCTCTGAAAGCTATCACGACTCCCACATCTGGCATATGACGCAGCTGTACCAGAGATTTGCCAATGGGGACATCCTATATGGCCACCTAGTGGGAGATGCTGGTTACGCACTGGAGCCATGGCTGATGACACCTATCAGAAATGCACACACACCCTAACAAAAATTCCATAAAAAAGCACATGCACAAACCAGAATCATAATAGAGCGTGTGTTTGGGATGCTCAAGTCACGGTTCCGGTGCCTGAACATATTTGGTGGAGCCTTGTAGTACTCTCCAACTACATTTACCCAAATTGTCATTGTATATGCCATGCTACACAATATGATCCTATGGAAACATCTGCAGCAGGAACAGCATGGGTCAGGGCCACAGAGCCGTACACCATTGCCAAGGCCAGCACAGGCACAGAGTGACTGGGAGGAGGAACAACTTGAGCCTGACCCTGTAGGCAAAAGTAGGTGTCCCCCAGTGTGCCCAAGCTTTGGCTAAGAGGTAACACATAGCACACACACTGACACTGTAAGAACCCAGGGAATAACACCTCTCTGACTCACACATACAGTAAAAGGGATGCCAAACGTGACACTACCTGTGCTTAACCATTTATAGGGAGTGTACTATGTGCATACGACATAGTCAGCCATCCAGCACCATCCTCAATACTGGCACAGGCACAAGGTAAGTCACTCTCACTATCAATTGCTTAATGGACTAGTATGTTCTGCTACTTGTATCTATGGTACGGATGTGAGCATGCAAGGGAATTTGGTGGCTGAATGGGATGGCAGCAGATGGTAGACACCTATATGGGCAGCATGAAATCCATAACAAATACTGGTGTCAACATAGTAGCCAGAACTAAACAAGGTGACAAATCCCACTGCAGGACATGTAGTGGGCCAAATGTGTGTCCATAGGACACACACCTGCATGTCATTGAGGCTGACATACCCAAGAAAGAACACTTACCATAAATGTAGATGTTCGAGTGTATTCACTGTTGCAGTCATTACATTTGGATAATCTGCTTGCAGGTTGCCCTCAGTCAGCCTGATTAACAAAGTCTTGGGTCCTGCATCGGTTTCTGTCCCTTCTTCCATGACGTCAGGTCTTCAGGGGTATAAAACATGCAGCCAACGCCATTACATCAGTTTTTCTTGCCCCAGATGTCAGGTGCCCCCCCTAATGGGGAGCAACTAAACATAAAAACACAAATGTATACCTCCAACAAAAAGCAAATACACAAAAAAGGTTTTAAGCAAAGTAAAGGAAAGTAGGGGTATAGCCAGAAGAAGATAGGGAGCTGGAGGTAGGGTAACCCAGACTGCAACAGTGAATACACTCGAACATCTACATTTATGGTAAATGTACACAACTGTACTATGTTCTTCGTGTTTCACTGTTGCAGTCATTACATTTGGGTGGATTCCCAAAGCTATGGTTGGGAGGAGGAGTTTATATAGCATTAGGGCCAGCTATAAGGCCCTGCAAGACAGCTGTGGCAAAGCCAGCTCTGGATTTAGAAAAAATTGGCAAATGATAATGCTTGGTGAAAGTATGTACAGAACTCCAGGTAGCAGCTTCTAGGATGTCCCTGGTAGGAACACCTCTGAGGAAGGCTGCAGAAGTAGATGCAGCCCTGGTGGAGTGAGATCTGATCCCCTGGGGAATATGTTTTCCATGGTGCTTATAGCAGAAATGAATGCAATGGCTTATCAATTTAGAAATGGTTTATTTTGAAATAGCCTTCCCCTCTGCCCCTGCAGCAAATGCTACCAGCAGTTGTTCAGATTTACTTTGAGGTTTAGTCCTGTCCAAGTAGAATATAAGTTGTCTGGGCACATCCAAGGAATGCAGAATCCATTCATCTTTGTTCTGTGGATTGGGAAAAAAGGGTGACAAATGAATGGACTGATTAAGAGCCACACTGGATACCACCTAGGGCATGAAGGATGGATTGGACCTGAGTGACACCCTGTCCGCATGAAAGATGATGAAAAGCTCCACTGCCATAAGAACCTGTAATTCAGATATCCTTTTAGCTGAAGTGATTGCTAAAAGGAAAGCTGTTTTTCAAGAAAGAAATTTTAAGTCTGCAGTAGCAGCTGGCTCGAAAGGAGATAAAGTGAATTTCTCCAATACAAAGTTAAGGTCCCAGGCAGGGGTTGGAGCTCTTCTGGGTGGTCTCAAATTTTTGGCCCCTCTGAGGTACTGCTTGAGTAGAGGATGAGAGAAGAGGGGAGGTTCTGTGTTATAATGAGCTGAAATGGCTGAGGCATGGATTATAATGGAGGAAAAAGCCAGGCCCTTATAAAGCGTCTCAGTTAAGTATTGCAAAATCTGAGATAAATTGGGCGCTGCTGTGCTCATCCCTTGAGATTGGTTCCAGGCACAGAATCTTTTACATTTTTCAGCATAAGATTTTCTAGTACTAGACCTCCTTGCCTCTAAGATGACATCCATCAAAGGTTTGCTGAGGGATGATAAGGGTGAGTTTAAGTAATTAGCCAGACTGCAAGGTTCAATGTTGGAAACTGAGGTTGCAGAATCTGGTTCTTCTGCTGAGACAGCAGGGAAGGGGTCTGAGGCAGGTGCCATGGAGATAACTGTGACACACTGCACAGGAGGGGGGTACCAGTGTTGGTGCAGCCAGTCTGGAGCAATCAAAGTCATCCTTGGTTTGTCCTGTTTGACTTTTAGTAGAACTTTGGAGAGCAGAGGCAGCGGAGGGAAGGCGTAGTCTGATAGATTTTTCCAGCTGAAGGACAAAGCATCCACTTTCCAGGCTTGTTTGTGGAGAGTCCTTGTGCAAAACTTGTCCAATTGGTAGTTCTAGGAGGAGGCCAATAGGTCTATGTCTGGGTTCCCCCATTCACTTGTCAACATGTTGAAAATCCTTGGTTCCAGTTTCCAGTCGTGTGGGTCCATGACATTTCTGCTTAGTCTGTCTGCCAGTGTATTTAATTTTCCTGGCAGGAATTGAGCTTGTAGGTGCACTTGGTAGCTCAAGGTTCTGTTCCACAATGCCATGGCTAGTCTGCAGAGGGGATAGGAATGTGTACCCCCCCTGCTTGTTTATGTACCACATAACCGTGGTGTTGCCCGTCTTTACCATTAGTTGTCCTGGAAGAATGTAGTCCTTGAAGGCTGTCAGAGCATTCTGTACAGCTAACATTTCTTTTTGATTAATATGTAGGTGCATTTGACTTGGGTTCCATTTGCCCTGAATGCACTTCCCTGCCAGGTGAGCCCCCCATGCATAGTCTGATGCATCTGTTGTTAGTATTTGGGCGGCAGGGGGGGTAGTGTGAATGGTAGTACCTTGTTTTGGTGGCAGACCTCTGCCCACCAGAGGAACTCTAGGCGTAGGCAAGGTATGATAGGAATCATTGTTTCTAGGCTGTGAGAATGTTGACTCCATAGGCTTTTAGATACCACTGTAGTTTCCTCATATGCAGTCTTGCATATGGAATTAGAAGAATGCAGGAGGCCATGAACCCCAAGGCTTGCAGTATTTGTCTTGCAGATAGCAGGGTTTTTGGGACCACTTGTTTGAAATAGGTTATCAAATGAATTTGCTTTTCTGGCGTGAGGTAAGCCATCTGGGAAGTTGTATTCAAGCTTGCTCCCAGGAATGTAATTTGCTGACAGGGTACCATTTGTGATTTCTTTTCATTTATGGTGTACCCATACCTCTTAACTGTCCCTGATTTTGACTCAAATTTTAACTTAATGAATAATGGCAATAATTAAGAGTTATAGACTTCTTTTACTTCAGAAAATGTGTATTCATTCATATGCTTTGATTCTGTCAATGTTTCAAGTTAATAGCACTAATATTTTAAAAGTGTCCCTGATTGTCCCTGATTTTTTTCTTGACTTGTCCCTGATTTTTTTGAAATTTGTCCCCGATTGGTTGAGAGGTCTGGGTGTACCCCAGACAAGTTAGAACCCTTATGATTCAAAAGTATGCCCTGGCTTTCTGCCTGAATTAGACAATCATCCAGGTATGGGTATATTTAAATACTTCTTTGCCTGCAAAATGCAATAACTGGAGCCAGGCACTTTGTGAATACCCTGGGTGCAGTAGACAAGCCAAAGGGCAGTGCAGAGAACTGATAGTGCGTGTAGCCTGCTTTGAAGCATAGGCATCTTCTGCAAGATTCCCTGATTGGGATGCGCAGGTAGGCTTCTTTTAAATCTAGTGTTGCCAACCAGGCATCTTTGCCTAGCATAGGAAGTAATTGGTGAAGAGTCAGCATCTTGAATTTTGGAATCTCCAGACAGGTGTTTAGAGTAGACAGGTCCAGGATTGGATGCCGTGATTTGTCTTTCCTGGGTACCAGGAAAAGTCTGGAGTAGTAACCTTGTCCCTTTTCCTCTTCTGGTACCAGTTGAATAGCCCCCCCATGCTTAAGAGAAAAAGTACTTGTTTTTGAGCCTCTTTCCACTGATTTGAGGGCATGTCCGGCCACCCACTTGGTGTTGGCAATGTGTGGAAATGAAATCTGTATCCCTGGGACACTATATTTAAAACCCATTTGTCCTGGGTTATGAGTTTCCAGTTCTTTGCATGAAGAGCAATATTTCCCCCCAAAGGGGCGGTCAGAAGATAAGTGCTTGGAAATTTTAAAAGGAAGTCATTGAGACTGTTTACCATAGAGGGTGTCTTGTTATTCCCAGATGTGGAAGTGGTGGTCCCCCACTGCTTAGTTCTGAGAGCCCACTGGGATTGAAACCTGGGTTTTTTGCTGTGTCTGAGTTTGGTTTGAGAAGACCTGGAAGGGGCTGGAAAGGACCAATTCTTAGTAGGCCAGTGCCTACTAAATCTGGGAGGTTGCACTTGTAAAAAATCTTTAACAGTTTGCATAGATTTAGCTTTATCTTCCATCTTTTTAAGAACGTCTTCAGCCCTGTTGCCAAACAGGTGGTCCTGATTTAAAGGAGCATCCAACAATTTAACTTTAACATGATCAGGCAAAGATTGCTCCTTAAGCCAAGCATGCCTTCTAATCACAGACTCAGTAACAGCAGCCCTGCAAGAGGCCTCTAAAGAATCAAAACCACATTGCAAAGTATGTTTTCCAACTTGTTCAGCAGAATGCATTAAGTCCTGTAAATCATTATTTTACACACAGTCAGGAATCAACATCATTTTCTGTTTAAGCAATCCAATGACATGTTGCTGATATTTTAACATATGAAATTGGCAATTTAAAGCTCTGATTTCCAAGGTTGCTGAAGTATAAACCTTTTTACCCCAACTACCCAGCGCCCTGGAGTCTCTATCAGAAGGGGTAGGATTTTTAGCAGTAGAAGCCTTAATGCCCTTGGGACCCTGAGAAATAGTCTCTGGATCTGCAGTAGGATTTTTGAAAAGGAACTCGTGGGACTCAGGAACCCTGTAGTATCTGTCAGATTTACTAGGAGCTGGAGGCAGGGAATCAGGGGCCAAAATGGATTCCAAGAATACATCATCAATAATGTCTAGTACAGGAGGTATAGCCAAAGGCATGTGCAGAGGTAGGAGAAGGAAATCCCTAAGCTTCTTTTTTGAATCAGAAAATTCCTGGCTTTCCCAGTGAAAATGCTCCCTTAAAGTATGTAACGTTTCCCCAAAATAAAAATCCTCAGGAGGGGAAGCAGAAGGAATAGAATCCTCTGCATCAGAATACTCATAATTAGGTAAAGACAAATCCAGGTCATCAGAAGAGTCAGAAGAAACAGAATCCTGATCAGAAGATTCATAATCAAGCTCAGCCCTAGGGTTCTTGGGGGGGGGGTTGACTACCCCTGATTAGAGTTATTAGATCTTCAGCTATTTTTATCATTTGTTTTTTAGGCATAAGGTCCTGAGCATGTGGCCTGGGCGTCAGTTTTTAGACATGGATTGAGATTTAGGCCTTAGTAATGAAGGAGATGTTGATTTAATATGCAAGTCCATAGACCTGAATACACCCTCGGAAGCCAGTGCCTTCACAGCAGCTCCTGACCCATCCAAAGTAGAGACATCCGCTGGTTCCATAGTTGAAGTATCTCGCGGAATACCAGACTCCGAATGGGTTTCAGTAGAGGCCTGCAAATCAGAAGTAGCAGGTATCAGGGGCTGCAAAAGCGCCTCACTGCGTACCGGCGAACTAGCGACTGGCTAAGGAAAAGCGTTGTCAGCAGTTTTGGACCTCAGCAGCCTGTCTCTGTCTTTATCTTTGCATTTTTTTCAGAATCCCGCTAGTCGGATGGCTAACCGATGACATTTCTGGATAATTAAACTGATAATCAAAATATTTAGAGGCAAAAATATACAGACAATGAATAGTATGCTGATTAAGTAAAGCACAAAACTGACAGCAAGGTACATCGTGGTCAGGGCCTAGGCAAGGAATACAGTACGAATTAAAATCTTGATGAGGTATTTGCTTTCCACAAGTAATGCAATTATTAACTTTTACTGACATCAGTAAGGAGCAAGAAAAAGTTTCCGCAATGGGGTACTTAGCTTTAAGTTGAAGACTTCGGTTCTGAAACTCGAAAACGACAATTTCAGGAGTTGGCCGACCGGCACTTGTGAACTGCTTTTGCTTCAGGCACCGCACGACAAGAAAGACTAATGTAATGGTGTCGCTGCATGTTTTATACCCCTGACGACCTGACATCATGAAAGAATGGACAGCAACCGACACAGGGCCCAAGACTTTGTTAATCAGGCTGACTGAGGGCAACCTGCAAGCAGATTACCCAAATGTAATGACTGCAACAGTGAAACACGAAGAACATCAGTCTCAGCCAGGAGGACAGGTGTCGATGACCACAAAGAAAGGCTGTACTAAGGCCTCTGATTGATGGCAATGGAGAACAGCCCCCCTCCAGACCTACACAGACTACACACTACAACAGGTCAGGCAGTGAGATGTTGGTTCTAAATGGTAAGAATTCTGAAACTGAAATGTAGGTCAATAAACCTAAGCTCTGTACTACACTGATATGCCTCTAGTCTGCATGATAGCTCAGAATACAGAATGACATGGAAGCCAGCAGAGTACCTGAAATTCCAGTACAGTCATAGCAAATGCTTACAGTTGTCAGGTGTGCCCCTCCCATAATCCTTTTTAGAAATATAGTAACATGTACGTGTGGGTATAATAACAGTGGAGCACAGATTACCTGAGCTGGCCAAATTAGTAGGATAGATTGTTGCACGTGTACAATATGCAGGGCTCTGTGTGTTAGGTTGTTGTGTGTTGTATATTGTGTGCAAGTGGTTAGCATGTAGGCATGGAGGGTTGAGTCCCAGTGGCCAATGGCCAGTACTGTTGATGACAGGGCCAATTTCTAACAACTGCTGTGCCAAACACAATCCATCCCAGAAAGACTCAGTCCAGCAGTAATCCATACTAATTGTTTGGAGGTAATATCTGTCACTATCTGAAAGATGGACATGGCATGAATGTGGGCCCAGACATACACACAGTACACAGGTGGAAGCACCCTAGACAGAAAGTGTATAAAATGTTACTGTTACATGGACACACCTTTGGAATTGTACATACAGGTTAGCAGCACATTAATTGTCTGTGTAGTATGGAATACTGATGTAGTCTGGCCAAACACTGGCAGACCACACAAGGCACAGTTATGAAGTACTGAGAAACTGCTGATGTCCCCACACAAGCCAGAATAAGGGGAATCCCCCACGTATATCTGTAAGTCAGCCGCAAGTAGCTTCCATAGCACACATCAACTCAGCTCAACCCACAATCAGCCACAGGTTCCTCACATGTCATATCCCTGCTGTTGGGAATGAGTACAATATGACCCCCACTTCTGTATGGGAATACCCACAGAATGCAGCATGCTAAAGAGGTGTCCCATGCAGTTGTGTCCCTAGCTGTAAGCAGCACCCTGCCAGCATCCACACCAATGGATCAATAAGGACAGAAACTATTGCCATTAACACCTTGCACACCTTCCCTTTCACCCCAGGGGAAATACAGTGGCTTGCAGCCTGGGACTGTAGGAGTGACAGAATGCACTGGCCTGCTACAGATGGCCTGCATCACTATCAAATGCCCTACAGTCCTCTGTCAAAGGCCTGTGTCTCACCTGTACTGCCAATGTATGTTATCTTATGGAGTCCCAAATAATGACATAACACAGTCCACAGAACACAAATGCAAGACCATGTCAACAAATCCCAGTAGCATGTCCACCATGTCCTTCTGCATGAACTGTAGACCAACCCCTAAATACTGCTGGGATGAAGTGATAACTATAGGGATACTTACCAGATATCACTTGCATAATGTTTGAAGAGGATAGAATAACAGAGGGGGGTGTAGAAGCATGGACGCCATGGAGTGTGTGAAGTCTGAAACTCTGATGTGTGCCCATACTCTCCCTGCCTGCAAACACAGGAATGGGTGGCTACAAACCTGCTAGTAAACCACAATGCGAGGGGGTAATGACAAGATATATGAGCCCTGCCTCTGGGTAACCTGTGTGAATCTATACAAATGAGAGGTATGGCCACAACAGGATATGGCTATTCTGTCACATCAATCGATGTACGAGCATGGGATCCTTAGCCACCACAGTACCAAGGTGCTGGACCATTTACACAGATCCATCAGCAAGTATCTGCAGCTCCCCCTCCAGAATGGCATGATTGTGCAAGACTATGTAGGCTGCAGACCACAATACTGGACACAGCTTCATTCATCTTGAATTCCTCAGGAAATTACTGCAAGCATATATGTATATCTGTCAGTAGTTGATGACATAATAAATCAAAGTGTAAAACAGTACATATGTCTGAATATCTCTGCTATCACCAAAACCATGTAGCAGAAGCAGCACAGACACAATTAGTTACAGTATCCCACTATCCTTTGCTCATTGTGACTCCATATTGTCAACCTATCTACAGATGTCCCACAGAAACAGGTTGCTAGCTATAGGTGTAGAACACAAATGCCTGCACTGGAGTACAACCTACCTGGAATGGATTTACACATTTAATACAGAAATGTCATACTGGGCATGCTCCCACACTTAATGAAGCCCATGTCTGGCAACAACAGTGGACTCTACATAACATCCAACAAGTAGAAATTAGTGACTAGTAAAACAAAAAACACTGGTAGTACCAAAGTAAAACCACCATGACAACAACAATGTACCAAGGGTGGATAACAACAATGGGGATATCAGCAGAACGGGAGGAGGAGAGAGAAACAATAGAACTGAAACGGTACTATTTGACATAGAGAATTTTTTAGTACCCCCTGTTTTGGGAGATACAACATCTAGGTTACAGAATCCTGATTTAGGGACACTTAATTCCCAGATAGCCAAGTTTGAAAAACTAGCTAAAAAATACAAATCACTGCAGATGGACAATTTTTTTGGGAGCGTTCTATTGAACTGAGCAAGTCCCTAGAGGCCTCAGGGTAGTCAAAATTCCAATGGGAATTGAGGCTGACTCAGAAGCATATTATAAAATGCTAGTAGGTTTGAAAGGATTACGATCGACCTTGATAAGTTCGTAAAAACCAGTATGGAAAGAAAACAAAAGAAAATTTTAAGAGATACAAATGAACACAAAGAGAAGAGGGCCTACCCAACACCAAATACAAGGGAGAGTAACAGAGAAGTGGATGTAAGGAGGAGGGAAACAATTCAAACTGAGGTCGGTGATGTTGAAGGGATACAAACTGATACAGAAGAGGGAAAAGTTTTTTTAGAGAACCCACCCCCACTGAGGCGTTCAGACCGATTAAGAAATCGGGGCCAGCCACAGGATTATTTGGATCAGAGAATGCCTCAGCGACAGGGTTTCCAGTCAGGAAGCAACTGGAGGGGTGGGAGACAGAGGAGGAACAACTTCAACAGCAACAGCTGGCACCACAGGCAAAACAATTACAACTGACAAAGGTTTTAGAGTTTATTTCCATCAATAAGGATAGTTCATTGGATTTATTAACTGACATTTCCTATGACTTTTCTGCTACTCCCTTGAACCAAAGTATTAATACTAATAGCAATGATGGTCCTATTATTTTTGGTGACAAATCATTTTACATTTACAACTATTTGGATTTGAAAATTTCCAGTAGTCACATGAGTTTAAAGAAAAAAGGTTTTTCGTTTGTACCGAACTTCAAACATGACATTAGTAAATTACTTATTAATTTGAAGTTATATACTAGGCAATTGAATTTAAGATTGTTTTTTGGGAACAAACATACTATTGGTAGAGAGACACAGACATTCACAGTTAAAAGAAGTAGTTTGTTTATATCACCTTGCAACCCTTTGATATCAGTATTTGAACGTTTATTTGTTACTCAGATTAGGAGACTGATTGATAAAAGGTTACCAACTAATAAGAATTTAACATCCACAGAAGAATTCTGCCTGAAGGAACTTTCATCTAACAAGGAACACAGGGTCATGAAACCTGACAAAGGGGGCAGTGTAGTCGTAATGACGAACACTGATTACTCTTGGAACATGCAGAGCATACTACATGACTCTAACACCTATGACTTGTTTTCTAAATTTGAAGTTCAGAGGGCATACACAAAAATTGACTGGCAACTTTATGAATTCCTTTGTGAAGGAATAACTAATTATGAAGAGTACAACTATATGTTAGTGGAACACCTGTTTATGCCCAGTCCAGTCGGAATCCCTAAGATTCATAAAGACATTATTAATCCCCCTTTCAGACCAATAGTGGCGGCTAGGGGATCGAAAACAGAACCACTAGCAGCTTTTATAGACATTACTAGTAAGAATACTCTTGACAACATACCACACATATTAAAAGATTCATGGCATTGTTTGGACTGTCTCAGGATCCTATCTGACTTAAACCTAGGGGGATTTTGGTTTGTAACCGTTGATATAGTAAACTTGTTCTCAGTGATACCTCATGATATTGGTCTAGACTGGTTTGCCAGCAGTTTAACTAAATACAGTCACATACATCAGGTGAAGAGAAGCCTACTGGTTGATTTGAGGTGGATTGTTCTAGAAAATAATTACATCTGCTTTGAAGGTGAATTTTATAAACAATCCACTGGAGTTGCTATGGGGTGTCAAATGTGCGCCCATTTACGCCAACTAGTACTAGCCGAATGGGAGGAACAACATGTCTTGACATCCAAATATAGATCCAAAATTATCATTTATTTAAGATTTTTGGATGATATGCTGTTCCTCTGGAATGGAACCCGAGATGAGTTGGATGACTTTATATGTTACCTCAACAACACTACAACTTTTTTGAAATTCACCAGTAAGGCAGACAGAAATACCATTGATTATTTGGATTTACAGTTATACACTAAAGACGGGAAGGTACAATCTAAATTATTTAGGAAGAAGACATATAGCAACACATTTTTACACTATGAGAGTTGCCATCCTTACTATGTGAAGAAGAACGTGGTAAAAGGCCAGATGATTAGGATGTCACATATAGTTAGTGAAGATAGTAGATTCCTGGAAGAACTGGAAGTATTAGTTGGCCTGTTTGTTGAACAGGGTTATCCTATGGATTTACTAATCTCAGTTAAACAGGACATTATTGGAAGAAGGGACATAGACTTTAAGCCCATTTTGTCAGACAGCCAAAGAGACACAGAGAATAGTAATATTTATAGACACAAAGTTAAGGACACTCAGACAGGCATGGTTTTACAACACAACACCACCGCCATTAAGGTGAAAGACATTATTCAATCAACATGGCAAAATGTACTTCCCACAGACATGCAAGACACATGAGGAAAACACCCCAAATTTATCAACAGTAGGGGGTCTGAATATCAAAGAACTTTTGGAGAGAATGCCCCCACCTACTAATCAAAGGCCAGCTAGGATGGCCAAATGTGGCAATTGCAAAGCATGTAAATACATCAATGATGGCCCATATGTTCAAGTGGGCAATTATAAGAGGTCTTTGAAGAGCCCTGGTTATTGCAATTGCAACACCAACATGGTTATATATGAGGCAACTTGTCTATCTTGTCTAGCTTTCTACATTGGCATGACCACAAGAAAGTTGAGACAAAGGATTATGGAACATAACAGGGACATTAAAAACAGGAAATCAACTAATTCTTTATTCAACCACAGTAAAGATTGTATCAACTACAAAAAAAAAATATTTCTTTTATAGACAGATTATACACCAAAGATTTTGGTGGGGACTATAAAACCATTCTAAAAGTCAGGGAATGCTTGTGGCAAATATGACTAGATGCAAGCACTGCACCTGGCATTAATGACACCTTATCTCTAGCATGTATACTAAAACATAAGGCAACATGCTTTTAACATTTCAAAACTAGAAACAGCAGAGAATTTCTGATTTTTATACATATATTTTCTATACATACTTTATATATTTTTTTAATATTTTTATATATATATTTTATATCTCTAAATGTTTTTCCAAAATTCAAGTGCTGAAATAATTCACATGTAAAGTAAATACATTACTGACAACTTTGTACTTGGTGTTTTTAAAAACTTGTAAAGTTAACTATATGAAAAAGCTAAGGGCTAAATTACAAAGCATACATAATAGAATCATTGTATTCAATTAGTATTTGATGTCAGTGTTAATTGAAGTGTATATTTAAAAGTTGTGATGAGTTGTGACAAACTGACTCTGAAGATGTCCTATACGGGTGAAAGCGCTTAGCCAGTTAATGTTCAATGTTAATAAAGTCATGGTGGTTTTACTTTGGTACTACCAATGTTTTTTGTTTTACTAGTGGACTATACATATCTGGCAGTCACAGATGTCTGTGCACACACTCCACATTGCACACCAGTCATGCTTTGCACAAACATGGGGTAGGAATACACAAATATATCCAAGGACAACACACTGTAATAGGTCAAGCATACACAAACAGAGATGTGGGGAAGAGAAAGACAGACAGTGACAAAGAGCTTCCCATCATGAGGCCTGTCCCACCTATCACACATCCAATTGGCCAATATCACATGATGTCCCAATGTCTATCACTGTAGACATTTGCCTCTGGTAGCCCTCAGCACTATAGTCTGTGGTTCCTGGGATAACTGAGTAACATGACAGTATAAGTCATTATTCATCTAGCAGTCGTATACACAGTCCTGTCAAATGTAAAGTTGTGTGTGACTGAGTGTTGTGTGTATGTTTCCAGAGGAATGGTTTATGGCTCATTCACACACACTGCACTCCCCATTACCCTAGTTTAGCTAGCCTGCTGATGTCAATCACCTTGAAATACTCCTTTGGACAAGGATCATCCCTATAAACTCTGTGGCATGTGCAATAACTGTAATGCTATAGTGTGATGTCTTAGGTAGGAGTTCTATTCCCAGACGTGTGTGTGTGTCTGTAGGCATAGGGATTAATGATTTTGAGGCCATTCATAGACACTACACCTCCCATTGCCCTGCTTTAGCAAGGCTGTTGATGTCATTCACCTTGAAATACACCTTTGCATAAGGGCTAGCTCTATACGCTCCATGACCCAAGCTATAAGTGTGTAGTGCTATATTGTAATGTACTAGTTAGGTAGGAGTTTTAATCCCAGACATGGCAACTGTGAAATTCTGTGTATGTGTGTAGGGCTTAATGATTTTGAGGCCATTTATAGACACTACACCTCCCATTGCCCTACTTTAACAAGACTGCTGATCTCATTCCCCTTGAAATACACCTTTGGATAAGGGCTAACCCTGTAAGCTCTGTGGTGTGTGCTGTAACTCCGTAGTGCTATAATGTGATGTACTAGTTAAGTAGGAGTTCTAATCTCAGCCAAGGCAACTGTGAAACTCTGTGTGTGTAGGGATCAATCCTTTTGAGGCCATTCACAGTTACTACACATCACATTGCCCTACTTTAGCAAGCCTGCTGATGTCAGTCACCTTGAAATACCTCTTTGGACACAATTCAGCCCTGTGAGTGCTGTGGTGCATGCAATAACTGTGTAATGTTATAGTGTGATGTACTAGTTAGATAGGAATTCTAATCACAGACATGGCAACTGTGAAACTGTGTGTGTGTGTGTGTGTGTGTGTGTGTGTGTGTGTGTGTGTGTGTATGCAGGGATCAACGATTTTGAGGCCATTCATAGACACTACACCTCCCATTGCCCTACTTTAGCAAGGCTGCTGATGTCATTCACGTTGAAATACACCTTTGGAGAAGAGCTAGCCTTATAAGCTCCGTGGGGTGTGCGATAACTGTGTAATGCTATAGTGTGATGTACTAGATAGGTAGGAGTTCTAATCTCAGACATGGCAACTGTGAAACTCTGTGCATGTGTGTGTGTGTGTGTGTGTGTGTGTGTGTGTGTGTGTGTGTGTGTGTGTGTGTGTGTGTATAAAGTAATGCTTCTGAGACAATTCACAGTCACTACACCTTCCATTGCCCTACTTTAGTAAACCTGCTGATGTCATCTACCTTGACATGTACCTTTGGAGAAGGGCTAACCCTATAAGCTCCGTGGTGCTTGCCATGAATGTGGAACAATATAATAGCAGTAACTACACAGCTATGCATTTGAATCTCATCTGTGACAAGTGTTTCTGTGTGCACCTCATAGTTTTTGTCCCTATTTACAGCCAGTTCACATCTCAGAGCCTGACTATAGCACTCCTGCAGATATTGTCCACCTTACAAGTATATGTTACAAAGCCTATGCCAGGTCAGAGGTGCATGTGGTAAATGTGTAACATAATGGTCCGTAAAGATAGTTAGATAGAGGTTTGAACCTCACCGATGGCAAATATAAATGTGTAATTAGGGTACATTTTTGGGAGGATCTCTCACCCACTAC
Source organism: Protopterus annectens (assembly GCF_019279795.1). Taxonomy (NCBI): domain Eukaryota; kingdom Metazoa; phylum Chordata; order Ceratodontiformes; family Protopteridae; genus Protopterus; species Protopterus annectens. The sequence goes on along the minus strand of NC_056744.1, from coordinate 167,338,951 downwards.
ATCACCCAATGCCAGTATTTACAAGGGCTGGTGATGTTCCCCATCTTAGAAGTATCCTGGGACAACATCCATCCCATAAGTTCTGTGGCACGTGCAATAAATACGGTACACTGTAGTAGCAATACATAGCTAGGGAGGAGTTTAAATCTCAGTACTGGCAAATGTGCGTGCATGTGTGTTTATCATCAGCATCTTGTGTGGAGTTTGCTGTGATTGTGTAATGACAGGATTCATTGTGGGGCAGGTTTTGCTAATGTATTATATTGAGGACCTACTGTATATCACAATGTCCACCTTACAAGGACAACAGATGTCAAACAGCAGAGAGGATGGTGTAGACAATACATAGCCCTACATGTGACATTATGGATCGTGAACAACATAGGCAACCCTTATGTTACCCAGAGAACACTCTCCACCCATGTCTCATACACAAACACACTTGGTTAGGCAACAACCACTATATTGGTAGTTCCCTGCATATTGCCCACAGACAGTAACCACGGTGTGATTGCAGTGGACTACATGCCTGTTGATCACAACACTGCCACTGGCATCAGAATGTACTGTGATGTGTAACATCTCCTGACTGAGTGCGTGTTATCCAGCAAGTAAATTGACATGGCACCCTGTTCCATCCCTATAATATGCAAATAATTGCTTACAGTGGTCCTTTGCTATGTTCCCCACTGGACGCCTGCAACAACTGGATAGTCTGCAAATGTAACTCACAAAGGGAATACCATGCCTTATACACATGCCCTGTATGGACAGATGCCACTAACTCCACTGAATACCTGTACCATGCTGTCAATGCAGGTGCAGGCACAACCTCAGTTCCATAGTCAGGTCTCACCACATGAGGTCAGGAATGCCACATCAGATGATAATCTGTCCACACAACATGCCCCAGATGGTTACATATTACATTATTGAAGTTTCAGTACTTTGAATACCATCTGGTCAACAACATATGATTGAAGTACTAAAACTTTGAAAATGTAATGAAAAAAAAACAAAAGAATCAAATGTAATTGCTGCTAGCAGGGGGCAAGCCCCCTGCCCCCCCCACATGGGGGGGGGCTATGCCCCCCCACACCCCCTACTTAAATATACCAACTCCAAGATCGCACTTTAATGGAGTTAAGCACAGGAAAGGGAATGTTTCCCTTTCCTATGCTGTAGTGCCATCTTGGAGTTGGTATATTTAAGTAGCGGGGGTGTGGGGAGTGTGAGGGTGCAGGGGGGCTTGTCCGTATGCCTACACCCTTTACTTTACCTTTTTTTAATAACTTTTTTTGAGTATTCGAAAATGTAATTGTTCAATCATTAAAGGTTGACCTTTAGCAATTTGAACAACTGCATTTTTGATGTTCCAATGGGAACCCACCCAAGAGACCCCAGGTGCACTTCCACACATCACAGAACATGCATGTGGGACATGTGCACAACCGAGAGACTGTCTGTGTTATGGAATATAGATCACATACATGGCAAGCATTGCACATCACTGGCCACCCACAATAGTAACCCATATGAGTGGATTGTGAATACAATACCCACCTGTGTGGGCCAATCCCAGGACTACACCCCTGAGCCACACTGGAGACCATTGTCATGTGTCCTTATGCCAAGATATTCCCTTTGCCTAGCCTTGTACAGGCTTCTGGCACAGTCAACTACTACACACCTGTGAAGCAATGAACCCATGCATGTCAGTACTGGCAAGTGTGTGTGTGTGTGTGTGTGTGTGTGTGTGTGTGTGTGTGTGTGTGTGTGTGTGTGTGTGTGTGTGGAGATTAATGATTTTGATGACATTCCCACTCACTACACCTCCCATTGCCCTGCTGTAGCACGGCGTCTGATGTCATTCACCTTGAAATAACACTTTGGCCGTATATCAGCCTGATAAGCTCTGTGGAGCATGTGATAAATGCTTAATACTGTAGTATAGCAAACTAGTTAGTTAGGAGTACTAATCTTAACCCTGCCAACTGTGATGTGATTCCCTGAGAGAGTGTGGTTGTGTCTTCCTTGACACCTGCTTTTGTGGACAGTCACATGTACTACACTTCCCTTATCCCTCCTTTTTCACTGTTGCTAATGTCACTCACCTTCAAAGATACCATTGGACAGCTCTCCAACATTTAAGCTCCATGGTGTGTGCAATAACTGCATAAAAATGTAATAGCAATACATAATCAGATAGGGGTTTGAAACTCAGTAGTGGTAAGTGTGTGTTATCAGTGTCCTCTGTGGGCATTGGTGTGTTTGTGTAATGACAGGGTCCATTGCAGTGTGGGTTTTGCCACATCATTATATTGAGGAGCTACATGTCCCATTGTCAGCTTTACAAGTTCAACATTTTCCAAGCATTGTAGAGATTCTAGTCGACAATCCTCAGCCATAAATGTGTACAGCCATGTGCAATTACCATGTGGCAGTATGGATTAGTACAAAATATAGGCAACCGTCATAATGCCCAGATACCACTCTCCAGCCATGGAACATACACAAACATGCTTAGCTCTTACTCTCCTACTCCCTTCCTTTCTTACTTTGTCTCTGTTTGTCTTTCTCACTCCCTCTCTGGTGGATGTGGAAAAGTACACCTGCTTTGCTTAGGCAGCAGCTTGTGTTTTGTAAGTGACGCTCATGATCAGCTGATGGCCTGTGCATGAATTGCAGTCCCCCACTAGCTGATTCCATGTGGAATAGCTGTGGTATCATTCTTACAGCTTGTGTTTTGTAAGTGATGCTCATGATCAGCTGATGGTCTGTGCACTAATTGCAGTCCCCCACTAGCTGATTGCATGTGGAACAGCTGTGGTATCATTCCTATAGCCAATTGCATGGAAACACACTCCTACAACTAAGCACTTAATGTGGGTGTTGGCCCTTTTCCTTCACTGTGAGTAGGATATCATGTTGGTGAGGGTAGTTTGATATACCTCTTACAACATACACTGTGAAGACAGGCAAACAAACAGGAGGGCGATGTTCCAGACATGAGGACAGAATGTAAGTATTGCTCTTCTACATTTTAAGTAATGTTGGTTTAACAGGTTATGTGTGGATATGGCTGTTCTACATGATTTCATATCTGTCATGACAGTATTATGTGGTCGGGGAAACTCTCACCTGTAGGGCTATCTGCAGACTGGCCAGTCTTTGGAGTCTTACATGTGTTGTGTTACTCACACATTTCCTATGTTTAGAAATGCAGTAGCATACTCTGAGGATTGCAGTCAGTACATGGTGACAGCCATGTGAGTTACTGACTTCATATCCCACAAAAGACATATGTCACAACAAATCCTGTTACACCAGTAAATGTATGGGTTTATCCCAGCAACATGTCAATACTGGCCCTGTGTTTGTGCCTCAAGCCACAACTCTGTCAACCTTTGCATATATGTCATGCAGTAAGAGGTGCATATGTTCAGTACATCATTATTTACTGACATCATACCTGCTAACAAGCCAGTGAGATATCAGACTGCTAGACATGTTATGTATAGTAGGCCTTATATTTGAGGACAAAACCTGGACATTCTATTGTAGTGTGCACAGTAGTGAGGCCTGTGTACTTATGGTGATTGTTGACAGAGTGAGTATTGTGAATATGTACCTTGGCCTGTGTACAGACTGTGGTAGATGCCATTGCTCATGGTTCTGTTCTATGTGATGTTGCATACTGCGCCAGTGTATGGTACCCTATCGGTGTACATGTTTGTAGGGCCAGACCGACACATGTTGCATACCAAAGTCAGGCATTGAAATACACTGTGTATTGGCCCAGTGTATGTAGGGTTAGTGTGTGAGTGGCACATATGAGGATGGTGTTGTTCACACAGTCCATATACTGTAATATTAAGTACGCTTACCATATGTGACTGTGGCTGTGTCCAGATTGGTTGTGGGTATGCACTTTCACACAGGTGTCTGTTACTCCATGCTGTTACATGCCTGTAGAGTATGCTATATTTGCAGATACATCTGTACTACCCCATGAGAAATGTAGGCCAGTGTTGTGGCAGTCTGCCTGTAGTTTGCACAGTGCTTTGTGACATGCCTAGCAGCTTAGTGTATTTACCCAGTATGATGTTATGTCCAGATATTTGTCAGATGTACTGTTGTTGGGCCACCATAACTGTTGTGTATTTCTGACAAAGCAGTTGGATGCTATACAGATGTATGTCACTAACTAGTGGGTAGTATGTGGGGTTGTGACCTCTGCTCCTGTGTTTATTATGTGTCAGAACAGACAGGAGTGTGTGAATGCATAAATTGTGTGAGCGTATCTATTCCAGTATTTTTGTGATATCTCCATTTACATGGCTATAAACATCCACTTTGTCAGGCTTGGTCAACACGTCTTGCACTAAGGGGTGCTGTGTATACTTCTGGACTGACCAGAGTGTGTCAGACTGTCCATCTTTATTGGTCATATCTCTGCTGTATTCCACAGGATCATTACTGTGATTTATGATGATCTTATGATGTTGTTCAGTAACTGATGGTGTTCATGTCAATATCAGATGTGACTTCCCACACAATATTTCTGTTAAGACAACCCCTGTTACAGTGGAAAAAGTCTACATTTATACCTGCAATACTTACATGACATCCCCTTGCACTAAGAGAGTGTGACTATTGGTGCTGAGGTATGACTCCATTACATGTTATGGGCATATGTTATACATATATGTATATACACACATATGTATATATATATATATATATATATATAGAGAGAGAGAGAGAGATAGAAAGATAGATAGATAGATAGATAGATAGATAGATAGATAGATAGATAGATAGATAGATAGATAGATAGATAGATAGATAGATAGATAGATATACACACACACACACACATATATATATATATATATATATATATATATATATATATATATATATATAGATCTAGATATCTAGATATGATCATATATATAACGCAATATACAGATGTAATTCAATACATATATATAAATATATATGTATATGTACATGTATACATATATCTACATATGTATATATATATCCATATCCTTATTATGTGCAAACATGACTGTTGCATATAATTTCCCAGATGTATCACACCATATTTCACACCATATTTATCTGATATGTGTATATTTAGATACAACAACATACTTGATTCAACACTAATATTGCTAACAAGTACTACACAAATGTAGAAGTCAGAGTAGTTGCTCACCACTATTCTGTCTGTGTACTGACAGATATATTGGAAAAAACAACAAATGTCTTCATAGCTGTGATGGCTTAGTGGTTATCTGCTCTGACTATAATGTACAGGGCCCTTGGTTCAAGGGCTGTTTGTTTTGTTGCTAGGCAGAACAAGGACTGTTGGATACAGAGTGGTTAAGGCAGTTTTGAGCAGCTTTAAGTGGGTTTGCATAACAGTAAGCGGTGCTAACATATGCTTAAATGTATAGGTGCTTACACCATTTCAGCTTTGCTTATCAGTGCGCAAATCTGCTTAACATTTATATTGCAGCAATGCTGAAACCTGCTAAGCATGGCTCAGCCCTGGTAACCAGTGATCACATTCCAGTCTAATGAAATAGAAGGGTAATGACATCTTTAATAACTGTATTTAATTCTAAGTACATAACATGCATCTATGTGGCTGTCATTACAGTAGCAAGGGGTGTGAGTCTACTGTCTGGGACACCTGAGTATATATGGCTTGTACAACACTCTTTTCTGTTTGAATGTGTTACATACATGGGTAGTATCCCAAGATTTATGCAGTCACACTGGCATGTAGTGTATCATTACATTACTACTGTTGACAGTGCTTTCCCAAGTAAGAATAAATTGCAGATTGTAGTACTGGAACTAAACACCACTGCATGCAAAGATGGACTCTGAGTCCTCACTGTCATGTGCTTGGTGTGTGAGCTGTATGTCAGTAAATATGTGCTACTGGATATTGATCTGACATGTGGATATTAACTGTAGACTACTGTGTGTATACGACAAGTCATTGAGGGCTGCTGTCATGTAGTAATGGCACACCTATCAGTGTCAGATGTCTATCTGTCAACACATTCATCCTAATGCATAACTAGTTAGCTAGCTGATGTCTGTCTGTCCTCTGTACAGATGTGCAGATGTCAGGTATCCATCTTGGCTGCTTATAGGCAATATATGCTTGAGTGACACTGACATGTTTGCCCAACTGTGTTATGAATGCCACAGCTAGGAATCCCCACCTAGTATGCATCACATGCCATGGACACCTCAACTACACTATCACAGTCAACAGAACATGCTTGGGTACAAGTCTCCAAGAGAGACACTGACCATGTTATGTAATATATGTTGCATACATGTCAGTTGGAGCACCTCACTGGCCCTCTGCAAGAGTTAACCAAATGATCGGATATTGCATTTAACTCTCACCCTGAGGATCACTCTTCTGGCATCCATTGATAGATGGCCTGCTAGCAAATGGCAGGTGGCATGATACCACTGTACCCACATCCCCTACTCTTCCCATCTCTCCATGGGCAATATCCTGGTACACACCTATGAACACCTGCACCTATGGAACCCAGAATTGACAAATGTGTCAGTGTGCATTACTGAGAATAACAGTGTCTGTGTGTTTATAAACCTGTAGTTGATAATACCCTGAGGTCCTTCAAACCCACCACACCCCCATTGTCATAGTTAGATATGGCTGCTTCTGTAATGGACATTACATGTACCTTGTTACACGCTTCACCCTGTGGGCTACCTGGACCTTGAAGCACCAGTGCAACACTGTTGTACAAATGGATAGATAGGCATGGGTTACCCTCTGAGTTCTGGCAAGTATGTATATTAGTGCAAGTGTGTATATTTGTAGGATACAGCATTCTGAAATCACATTCTCCTAATACAATACACCTTGCCAAACAGTATAAGGCATAGTGATGTTGCTGACAGTGGGAGAGCCATGACGAACCATCCCCCTACTATCCCTGTGATATGTGCAATAGATGCATATCCCTGTAGTAACACTCTTGAGATAGACAAGGGGTTGTATTGCAGTCCTGGTCAATGTGTGATGGTGGGTATGTCAGAGTATTATCATGGGTTTCAGTGAGTACAATATTTAATGTGGGGTGTGGGTGCTGGGTATACTGTCTTTACACCATGGTACCCCCAGTACATGTCCCAAGGTCCACTGTATGGGGACCACTGTCACCATCAACCATACAGGTAACTGATTACACTATCCAGCCCAATGATGCATGTGCTGTGTGCAACTTATCTGTAACAGAATGGAGACACTGCCAAGGTAGTTAGCACTGATAAACCCAGGTCTCTCAGATGTGTCTATGACTGTTATTTGTTTGTCACTGTGTATACAACAGCATGTCACACTATGTATTGTTCATAAACAAATAGTACATCCCCCATTTCCATACTGTACAAGGCCTGGTGATGTTTTTCACTTAACATGTAACCTGAAACACACCTCATCCTAAAAGCTGTTTGGTGTGTGCAATTTAGGCCACACACATTAGTTGCACTACGTACCTGGGTAGGGGTCCTAGCCCAGTGTTGGCAAGTAAGAGTGTGTGTGTGTTTGTGAAGGGATCTACTTCAGTTTGCAGAATATACATGTCCCAGGAGGTCATTTGTCTGAGAAATGACAATGCTAACATTTCACAGGTATCATCTTCTGGAAATTCATTCCATCAAAACTAGTTCTTCCCCACTGTATATCTGTACAGTGATACTGGGGTTGGTATATATAGCTGAGTGTGGATCTTGTGGACACAGCCACCATCATTGCGGTTATTGTCGAGTGTATCCCCCTGGTTAGTTGGCTGTAATACTGTACAGTTCATGTTAACAGGTTAAGTAGTTGTCAATCACACTATCTTCGGTTCTTCACAACCCCACACCCTCCAAAGGGTAGGGCTGTGCCACCCACACCAGCACACCTATGTTTACCAAGTTGAGAACTGCACTACATTGTGGAAGGGGACATTTTCCCTGCCAGTACCATTGTCAATTACATTAAACTAGCAGACTGTTATTTCCCAATGTGATGTTATGCCTATTCTGTCTTGGTGTGATTATGTATGCTAAAATAGGTTCAGTGCAAAAGTGCATACATCCATGTGTACAGTATTCTGTGTATTGCATCAACACCAAAGCATTTGTGTGTGTGTGTGTGTGTGTGTGTGTGTGTGTGTGTGTGTGTGTGTGTGTGTGTGTTGTACGCAAACATGTGGTGTATACCACCCAGTACACTTACCATTGTACACTGTAGAAGGGCTGCTGACATCAGCCACCATGCACTCACCTCTATACACCCCTCAGACCTATCAGGCATGTGGCACATGAAGTAACTGTTATACAGACCTGTGACTTGTGTTCATCTGTACCCAGGATATGGCACAGTCAAGGTGTCACCACAGTGCCAAACCCCTTGTAGGAAACAACAGCAGACCAACATCCTGCTAACATATAGACACCTACAACACAAACGGACTACATTATGGAGACCACAATTACTCAGTGTTAGTAACAGCTATAATGCATCATGGCTAGACAGCTACACATCCTAACATGTAGGCATTAAACTTTAATGCTGAAAGCATGTTACACAGCATTACATTAGTACACCATAGTACAGTCACCCTGTGCATCAGAACCATATTAGCTTGTCCCTGCATTGATGTTATGGATGACAGGGATGTGGCACAGGTATCATTATATGCACAGGGTGTGTTGTGGGTTTGCCAGAGACCTAGGATGAACCATTCATTTGACATCATGTGTGTGTGTGTTAGGGGGTTTCATTATTAATTGGGCTGTGCAGATGTAGTGTTTGTAGGTATGGGGTTGCCCTAGCTGTGTTAGTGATGTGTTTGTGCATGTAAGCACACAGTTCTGCCATGTGGCTGCCCTATATAGGGGTTTGTTGGACAACTGCAGACCGCACCTGGAAGGGTGTGCAGTTCACCGTCTCTGGCCATGGACATGAGAACTGTGCCTTCCAGGGGTTCCACGGGCACCATCAGGTACAAGCCACGATATGGTACATTTCCCTGATGATGAAATATGTCAGCTGGATCCAGTTCCATGAGCACATGGCCTGCTATGCTGTGGCATGGTCAGCACCCCAGCCCTGCACTGCTGGGGCTGGTACTGCCACTACGGGAGTGGCTCTGACGTCTTGCACATCCACGTTGACCTCCACCTGTTGTTGTTGTTGCTGGCCTCCATCCATGTAGCCATTGCACTACTCCCACCATATGCTCAAGCACAGACATTCCATGGTCGAGGAATCCCACAATCTCACCCAATCGTCTATCAAGGAGCACTACAAAATAATGGTGGGCACCTGCAGGATCACGGATGTTGTCAATAACAGCAGAATGAGTAGCCCTCTGCAGCCTCAGACCTGGTCTGGTATACCGTTCCATACATGCCTGCACCTCAGTGATTGCCTGAAACTCTAGTAACACCAGATGTGGCATTCCTGTCAGAGGCATGATGACCAGCAACCCTCCTATGAGCACCCCTGTACATCTGACTGTGTGGTACCTCGCCAGGCATCCGGCTATGGGTGCTGTGTCCAGGCACATGCGCCGTAGACTTCACACTGTCCTGTCCCATGCCACCACCCACCAACTGTCCCTCGTCTGTGGCCACTGGTGATGGGGTATATATAGGAAATGTGACTATGTGCTGGGATGGGGTGGATAACAGTGGGATGTCAAACGATGGTGCAGCTTCAGCCCCTGACAACCCTGCCAGTGTTTCAATACACCTATCATCATTAGTTTGCCTGCAGGAGGGACTAACATCAGTTTGCCTGTAGGAGGGACCCTGACCCACCTCGCCACCTGTGAGGGGAAAACAAGAAATGCACTTTAAGACCTGTATGTCATTGCTTAACTGTATATACACACACACACACACACACACACACACACACACACACACACACACACACACACACACTTACAGATGAGGTTGCACAAAGATATTACACACAGACCTCTCATTACCCATCTGGCAACATGCATGACATATGGCACTCATCAACATGCACAGCAGCTATAGTCAATCCCTGTTGCCAACATTATACATCTCTGTGATGCATGTGTTGTGTTACTAGGTGATGCCACTTCCCCTGGGACACACTGCACCCATGTATACAGTTTTTCTGTGCATCTGTTCAGCACCCTGGCATGTACTGTGCATCATAACTCACAGGTGTACACACCACTGCTGAATGTGTATATGTGTGTCAGTTATGTTTGCTCTGCTGCTCACAGCCCCTATGATTTTGTCCGACACATACCTGGGATGATATGTGAACAGATGTCAATAGTGAATGCCTGATGTCTGATTTGCAGATCTCATCATCAGCGGTGCATGTATAACCAATAAAATCCAATTACACTGACAACCTTCAAACCTTACTGTGGCTATAAGGAGTGTACACACCCTTATTGACATGGCACCCTCTTCCCTGATATGCCATGGGGCCACAGTACTGCAAACGTTACCATTACATGAACCTGGTATATGACATATGACCTGTGCAATCAAACACAGTATCAAACAAATGTGTTAGTTGTACAGATGCTGACTGAGATGCATACAATCTGTGGGTGCATATGTGTGCACACCGTTAACATGATGGTTTGTTGCACCAACTGTTAAGTGTACTATAGCAGTCACTATTTCTGGAAGGGGTATACTAGCATGGGCCATCTGCACTTGCCAGCATTGTGTCATGCTGCCCTACAAATGTCCCCCAACTCTGCAAGACTGCAAGGTCAACTCATGTGCACAGCCCTTGGAGGTCGCACAGTGCCTTCACTATTGCTGTGGAGTCAGGGTTACATCTGCCGCAATTCATGACCTTGACTGTGTGCAGATACAGCCATTTTTAGTGAGCTTTGGATGTCTCTTTTAGTTCACTGTTGTGTTTCAGGATGACATCCCTCCCTATCCTCAGAATTTTAGCAGATGCTTGACAACTACGGGTTACATATGAGTGTCATTTTGCAGTGTCCCAAATTCAGAACACCATGTGTACTGGTCTAGTCCCTGCTAATGAATGGAAGACATACAGGTGTGCACTGGCACTAGCAAGGTACAGATGGGGATGATGGGCCTGAGGTGCAGTGAGGTATTGCTTGTGCAGCACATGTATCTTAATTGATACTGTCTGTAGGTTTCAAACTTTGTCTTGGTACGCCATTACACATTGCAATACTTTTGATGCTATGCATATGCTACCTGTAGAAAGCCCTGGCTGATGTTTCCTGTGGAATAACTGTCCCATCTGTTTACCCTAACCCATGGACCACACTTATGCAGAGTCCAGGTAATTGTCAACACAGGTACTGCACAGCCAGTACTTGTTAGACATTCCTGCAACTCCCTCATTGTTGCAGCATGTTACTAGGCAGCCTCTATGACCAGTCTGCAACATGTGTTGTTATATGTCTTGGATGGCCATCTGTTTATTTTCTACATTATTGTTGTCCCATACATCCTCGTCACCTACATGACTGTCTGCACTGTTTGCTGTAGTATATGCATTGGTGAGGTAAGACTACATGTCCCACTCCTGCATGCTACCTGTTGGGTATGGGATCCATTCCACAGCTTGTAAGATATGTGCAAGCCATGGCTGCCTCTGTTGTAGGTTAGTGGACAAATGTGATGGACATATGTCTTGGACAGCAGACCATTTCTTGTTGTGACATTGAGGACCTGTACTTGCTGGAAGGTGCATACCCATGAAGAATGAATGCTATCAGTACCTCAAAAGCTGCTTACGCAATATGTTATGTGGATTGTGTACACACATATGCTTCCAGTGTTTGTTAGGGTATGTATTCCCCATATTTGCTGTCCTAACATATGATTCCATATTACACATTCATTGCACATGTTAGGACCACATTACAAGTTGTAAGGGTTGTGGAATGCGGTATTGTGATATGCCGTTGTGTAGATCTGTAACAATTGCCATTGTAATAGTGGTATATACACTGTTGTAGCACTGTATAAGGGTGATGTTTCAGACATGTTCCTCCTGTAGGCCATTTCTCCCACCATTAAGTTCATCTCTGTGCACACATCTTGCAATGACAGGTTGTTAGTTATATTGCAGGATTCTTAAATACCTTTCAGATATGCCACCATAGTGACCACTGTGATGCAGTGCAGTTAACAGTAACAATAAGTGAACATGTACAGCATGCATTATTGGTAGGTGTGTTAAATGTGTGCATAACAAATACCATGGCCATAAGATGGTTGGTGTATTGCCAAACCTGAACAAACAACACCATACTCACCAGCTACAGGCCGCTGCCCCAGAGGTATACCAGAGGGTCCTACATAGTTGTGTGAGAGATGTGATGTCAGTAGCTACACATGTGGCATTGGTACAGGGTGGGAGTAGCATCAGTACATCAACAGTACAAACCCACAATACTACCGATTATGCACCTCTGTTTATTACTACAATGCAGCAACAGACTATATATATTTTATCTCATATATAGGTTCATAGGTTCATAGGTTTATACTAGGCTATCTGCCCTAAGGCATTTATAAGCCTAGCCCAGAGTTTTGTGGCTTATGCCACCCCTTATGTTAAAAAATACTGTGCCCATTAGTTTGTTGTGCCTCTGTCCAGCAGTGACACAGAGGTGATTCCCGGGGTAAACCTACGATCTCCCATCCACCGGTCAAGATTTCTCTTGAACAGAGCCAGCGAGGTGCTCTGCCTCACATGGACCGGGATTTTATTCCACAACATAGGGAGTCTCTGGGTGACAAATCTATCCCTCCAGCATGTCCTATTTATATCCGTGCTAAGGTTTAAGTCGCTTGCTCTAGTGGATCTGGTAGATTTGGATTTTTTGAGGTGGAGCATGCCCATTAATTCCAGGTTGGACATGGCCTTGTATATCAGGCACAGGTCACCTCTGAGAAGACGGTATGTGACTGAATAGAGCTGGAGTTTCTTCAGTCTGACAGCATATGACAGATTTTGGAGTCCCTTTATCCTTTTAGTGAGGAACTTTTGGGGTCTCTCCAATTGCTGCAGGTGTCGGGTGAGATACATCCCGAATGGGGCATTGTACTCGATCATTGGTCTGATAAGTGAAGAGTAAAAGAGAACAATAACCTCACTTGATCTGGATGTGAATCCCTTCATGATCAGGTGGGCAATGTAGAAGGTTTTTCTAACCACTTTAGCAATGTGAGTGTAAAAAGAAAGACCACTGTCAACCTGGGTCCCCAGGTCCCTGATAACCTCTTCTGTGCTTAGTGGATTGCCACCTATATGGTAGCTTGGGGTTACCTTGTTTTTCCCGAAGGGTATGACTATACATTTTTTGGCATTTAACTTCAGGCCATGGCTCTGGCACCAGCTATCAGTTTCCGTGAGACCCCTCTGAAGGATATCTGTGTCCGATGTACTTTCCACTATGGCTCCCAGTTTGCAGTCATCTGCAAACTTTGTCAGCCATAGTCCTCCTATGTTAGCCTGTACTTCTGAGAAGTAGATGCCAAACAACAGGGGGCCAAGGACTGAGCCCTGTGGGACACCACTTGTGACCGCTTGGAGTCTGACATGGCCAGCTACTCTAACCCTGTGGGTTCTGTCCTTTAGCCAGTTTGCAACCCATCTTGTGACATATGGGTTTGCATTTAAGCTGGTAAGTTTCTCTATAATACCCGAGTGGGGTATTGTGTCAAAGCTTTGCAAGGTCAAGGTAGGCTGTATGGACTGCCTTTCCTCATCAATGGCCTTGGTGACTGTTTCAAGAAGTCGACCAAGTTCAAAGGCATGATCTGCCCTTGACAAAGCCAAACTGGGTCGGGTCCAATGTCTGCAAGTCCCCTATGTCTTTGTTTATGAGTTCCATTATGATCCTCTCCATAGCTTTGCAGACCAGGCTTGTTAAGCTTATGGGGCGGTAATTACCAGGGTCCGTAGAGGCACCGCCTTTGTGGAGTGGGACCACAGTTGCCGTACGCCACTCCTTGGGCACGTATCCTGTGGTAAGGCTAAGATTAAACAGCTGCCTTATGTGCGGGTTTAGTTCCTCATTGAGTTCGTGTAGCACACAGCTGGGGACACTATCCGGTCCCATTGATGCTGTGTTTTTAGCTTTAGAGAGAGCAGCTTTCACCTGCGCATTGGAGATGTCTGGGAGGCTGCACTCCGCTGGGATAGTTATCTCTCCTTTTGGGGGAGAGGGGGGTGAAGTTTGCACTGAACTTGTCTGCCAGTATGTTGGCAATGTCTGTGGGTTCAGTGATTTTTGTATCATTTGGACTAATTCTGAGCATATCTGGGAGTTTCCACCCAGGTTTCTAACATAGCTGAAGAAGGCCTTATGATTGTCTTTTGAATCTATGGCAATTTTTCTCTCAAAGTTGGCCTTGGATGATTTTATGAGAGCTCGTATTTTTTTACTAATAATGATCAAAGGTGTCTTCTCTTTTATGGATTTTGCTCTATCATGTAACAGCTTTCTCCTCTTATTGTAAAGTTTGTTTATGGCTGGGGTCCACCAGACTGGACGTTTGCCCTTGGTGGAAAGAGTCTTGGTTTTATTAGGGATTGCCTGATCCATGCAGTCCTGGAGGTGTTCGTAGAAGGCATTTGTAAGGGCTTCCACAGCTTGGGTTGTGGTTTCCACTGGCTTGGGGGCCTTGAAGGATACCACACCAGTCTTGAGTAGTGTGAAGTTTGCTTTAGAGTTCTTCACTGTGGTCTTTTTTGTTTGGGGTGGGGGCGGGATGTGGATATCCAGTGAGATTAGTTTATGATCTGATCTCACCAATGAGGGATATACTTCCAGTGTGGAGCAATTTGTCCCCATGTTTGTGATGATGAGATCTAGTATATTTTCTCCTCTTGTGGGAACGGTGACTAGTTGTTCCATGGCATTTGAATTTATGAACTCCAGGAACCTTTGGGCTAGAAAGTTTGGGCGTGAGTAATGTTCCCAGTCTATATTCGGGTAGTTGAAGTCACCCAATATAATGGTGTTTGTAGATATATTTATACCCTCCAGTGTCTTCAGGAAAGCTGTGTGGGGTTCCTGAGTTTGAGAGGGTGGCCTGTAGCATGCTACAAATTGTAGAGCAGTTTTGCCTATGGTTAATTGCACCTGGATGGTTTCCGATGCTTCGTGCGTTGCCACCAACCTGGAGGTGTGGGTATCCTTGATGAATATGGATACACCCCCTCCTTTTGTGGTGTGGTCCGGGTTTTGGGGCCAGAACGCATGATATGAGGTAAAACCTGATAGTGCCAGGGTGCTCTCAGGAGCCTTGAACCAGGTTTCAGTCACAGTACAGACATCAATGTTCTTCATACTGAGAAGGGCCTCGAGTGCATGCATTTTGAGATTTAGACTTCTGGCATTGAGCAGCATTACCCTTAGTTTCTTCCCATTTTTGTTTTCTAGGGTGGTAGGTTTAGAATTTGAGCCTTGCCTAAAAAAGGCACTATGGGGGTGGCAAGAGCCTTAGCCAATATCCAGAATCCCAGGGGTGACAGGTGCAAGCCGTCCCTTGCGAAGCAGTGTGGCTTGTCAAGCATGTCATCCCAGGCAGACAGACACTGGATCCCCTTTGAATGACACCAGAAATTAAGCCAATTGTTAAAGCTGATCATCTTGTCTCTATGTTGTGGCATCATTCTTGGTGAAGGAAGGATGCTGCTCAGGGTCAGGGTCATACCTGCCTGGGCTACATAATCAGAGAGCTCCTCTATGTCTCTTTTCATGTAGTTCAGGGAGGTACATCTCAGGTCGTTCACACCAGCATGGACAATGACTGTGTCATATTTGTACTTGCTGTGGAGTGACCTGAGTGCTTGTGTTATGTGGATTCTAGCACCCGATAGGCAGCTTACTGTGGCCCTCTCCTTGTTCAGCCTGGTGAGTGGGACGTCAGTGTGTCTGACTATGGAGTCACCTATGATAAGTATGTTTGGTGTTGTATTTGGCCTTAAGGGCTGTGACTGCTTTGCACACTGATTTTGTGTTTTATGTGTTGCCTGTGGTGTGTCATGAGGTGGCGGTTGCTTGGGTGTCTGCTTTGGAGGCCTCTGCTGTTTAGGTAAATTTTTGCTCAGAGCCTCCGAGTATGTCTTTGTGTGTTTATGTGTTTGATTCATTGTTGTGATAGCTTTATGTGAGACTGGTTTTGTGGTGTGTGTAGTTGCCTTCTCCTCCTGTCTGGTCTTGCCAGTCCTGAGTTGAGAGAGCTCAGCCTCCAGTTTGGCTAAATAGCTGCATCTCTCGCAAGTATTTGTGTTATGTGGGAGGAGGAGAGGGTTGTCTGTGTACATGAGGCAATTGTAACATTGCCTCAATATTCCCAGATTCACCAACTGGACAGGAGAGGACGCCAGCATCTGGCCCTCCGACATGCTAGAGAAATTAAGAAGTTTGGAGTATAACTGAATGAGAAAGGACTTAGGAACGAAGTGCGTACGCTTAGGGGGGGTTCAGTAGTGACGGACTTTGTATAATACAGAAGTGCTAAGCCTGAAAAGAAGATGCTTTTAAGACAAGTGCTGAGCTTTTTTTTTTTTTTTGGAGAAAGAAAAAAAAAAAGTTTTTTAAACAAGTGCTGTGCTTTTTAGTTAAGGGATATACTGTTTAGATTACTAGTAGAGCAGTTCTAAGGGAAAAAATGAAGAACAGACTTTATGGAGCCAGAAAAAGTTTAACCTTGTTAAACCGACACTGCCCGATGCTGCTCTAGTGGCAACTCCGCACTAAATCGCGCTAAAGCACGCTAAAGCGTGCTTGATAGCAGGGGCTGGAAAGAGCCAGGAATTGACCCAATACGGCCAATAAAACTACAGTTTCAAGTCAGTAACCACTCCCACGGGGGGCAGGGGAGCTGCTCAATGTTTTTCACTGCCACTGATCAACAGAGAGACTTTCCTTTAGCCCAAGCAAAAATGGCCTCACAGAAACTTACAAACAGTTCAGGAACAGCAGGCCTGTAACTGCATGAGTAAACTCTACAGATGCAGATGGATAAGCAACAGTGGACTACAGATTTGCCCTGGGGCCTTACCTGCATGCATCCTTTGTGTGGATAGCACCCACCTCCCAATGCTATCCACAGGGTCTTGTCTTTGCTGGCTGCCAGGTACCCTGAGGCTGGCGAGGAGCACCTCAGCATGTTTTGGGAGGGGGGCTGGATGGCATGCCACCCCCATGGCTAGCTGGCTCTTCCTAACTGCAGCAGCCTGCTGATGGTCGTGGCAGAGTATGTGAGTGTAATAATGTTGGACCTGCTCATAACTGCGGTTATGCAGGCCGACATAGTTTACCCTGTGAACAAGCTCGTTCCACAGGGTGGTCCTCTCCTGCAGATCATGGGCTATATGGCCATATGGGGTGTGGTAGTGCTGCACCAGGTTGTTTATAATAACTTCATTTTCCTGGGGGGAATAGACTGGCAAACGCTCTCTAGACATAGTGCCTGAATGAGATAAAGAGGAAAAAGGTCTGAGGATCTCATACTGCAAGGATATAATAGTTGTTAATTCACATCTCTCTCTCCCCACCCCCACCATATCTGCAACAATAATCTGAACATACATCTCAACGGGTATGTTTACAGCAAACCTATTGTTGGGACATATATTGTATTGTACAACAAATTGTACAATGTGTTTCTAGCCATGTTCCATGTTGAAACACTATGATTGGTGGCCTGTTGCTAACAAAGTCAGCTGCATGCCATTGTAAGGGCCATTATGGTCCCATATATGCATGTGTTCAGATTGCTTTGTGACTGCTCCAAATCTGGTGTTTTATGTTAATGGGGGATATCTATCCATGCTGTTAGACGTAATCCTGAAATGTGTGGACTATTACTACCCACATTTGTTCTATAACTGTGACACAATATCATATTTGAGAAGCCAGTTCCCAGCAGAACTACTTTTCCCACCTCATCTGGCCATGTTACCAGGCCACAGCACATCTGGGACCCACCCAGGGACCACATCATCTGCTGGTCCTGCACTACCTTCAGGTGGTACCACCTCAGGGGATGGTGTTCATTCCCCCCCTGGGAGCACACACAGACAGGATCCTGTCACCTGAAGTTAGGTCCAGGGACTGGTGCATAGGGAGCGCCACAGAGACTTGGGGGATGTGCTACACTACCTTGAGGCCCTCAGTACACAATTATAGGGTCTACATGGTCCTACTACATAGCCCCCAGCTCAGGAACCTTCAGGGGTGTGAAGGTGCAGTTGTGACTGCCCATGGGTGGAGACCTTTGCCCCATTGTTTCCATTTGGGGACTCATGGGCTTCCACTTTCCAAACACCACTCCCCATCCATGGTGTTTAACCACCACATGTGTCATATACCACCCCTGTATGGTGTTTTGTCTGTCTTCCAACCCAACCTACCTCCCCAAATATACCTACTATCCTTCCCTAAAATACCAATCCCACCTTCACAAACAAGGGCAATGTGTTCCCAACATGGATTTCACACCAGATATAACTGTCCATTTTGCACCCACTTACTACTATGTATATATATATATATATATATATATATATATATATATATATATATATATATATATAAATGTGTGTATGTGTGTGTGTGTATAGATATGTGTGATGCTTTCTCACACATATCGTGCAGCACTGTCAGTCAACAGTAGGAGAAATGTATATATATATATATATATATATATATATATATATATATATATATATATAGATATATAGATATATGTGTGTGTGTGTGTGTGTGTGTGTGTGTGTGTGTGTGTGTGTGTGTGTGTGTGTGTGTGTGTGTGTGTGTGTGTGTGTGTGTGTGTGTGTATATATATATATATATATATATATATACATGTGTGTGTGAGTGTGTGTGCGTGTGTGTGTGTGTGTGTGTGTGTGTGTGTGTGTGTGTGTGTGTGTGCGTGCGCGTGTGTGTGTAGGTCCACACTCTCTAACTCTCCTTCCTACACAGCTGCACTGTTCTGCCTTGCTACAAAACAGATGGGTGTCACTTGCGGACACTGCCTAACATTAGGGGGGTATATATAGGGACAGATTGCAGTTATGCTTATTACAAACCTATGGCATTTTTGCATGATACATTTCACGTTAACATGACTGTCCTTCAGGTGGTGGGGTCTGAAACTCGTGTGTCTATCATAACTTCATTACTTCCACCACCAGCTATTTGCCACACTAATATACATGTCATGAGGTACAGAACACACACACTATGATAGCTTACATCTTATCATTCAGTGGTGATCTGCACAGTTGACAGGTATGGCCCACTGCCCACAGGGCCAGATGCTATGTCCATTGCAGTTGTTCAGCAGGTCATCATTTCAACAACTCTTGATGGAACATATAAATCTTTCCACATCATCGATCCCATTATTACAGACCAAGTACTACATTCAATTACATGTATATATGTTTCACATACCTGTTGTAGTATTGTCCTCTCTTCTAGGTACACCTTTATGTGTCCCTTGTGTTATATACTTTTGTTTTGGTTTGGTTTGGTTTGTAGTTTTAGTTATTCTCTCTCTCTCTCTCTCTCTCTCTCTCTCTCTCCACTACATAGATTGAACTGCTTTCAATAGATTGCAGCATGGATTTTGTAGGTGATGCTCATAATCAGGTGATAGCCTCTGCACCAATCAGTGTTCCCCACTTGCTAACTACATGCACCCAGCTGTGTAATACTTTCAATTACCACTGTCATGGCAACCCACTACTATAAATTACTACATCATGTGGGTGTTATCCATTTACCTTTCCTGTATTGAAGACATCCTTCCTGTGTGTGGGTAGCAGTGTTACAGACAGCAGGTAGCAATACCTCTTACAACAGGACTTGCAGACACAGGCCATCTACATATTTGTATAATGTTTGAGACCTATGGACAGTGTGCGTATTCTTGTTATATGCATTGTATACCTCTAGTTTTACAGGGTTTGTATGTACATGCTAGTTTTGCATGGAATGCAGTCTGTCTGCATAGCTCTCAACTGTGGGCCTATCCACATGATGGCCAGAGGATTGGTTGTTATGTTTTGTCTGTTCACAACTCAGGTCATGTCCCTGATATATCAATGGCATTCTGTCTGTCTAGTGCTATCAGTACATGGCTACATCCATTTGTGTTTCTGACTTCATATTCCAGAGTAAGGGTATATTGCAACCAATCCTGTAACACCAGCAACTTTCACAGTGTATAACGGCAATATTGCAAATATGACCCTGTGTTCCGGCCTCTGTCCTCCACCTATATACCAGGCTTTGTCCATATGTCATGCAGTAAGAAGTTGTAATGGCCTATCATTATGTTGTGCTGGCATTCCTGCTATCATTCCAGTGATATTGCAGGTTAGGGTCCACATACATGAGGGCTACAGCTGGACAAAATGTGTGTGATCTTGTACAGACCAGAGGTCATTGTATGTAGAACTGTTATATGCCCTTGTAAGTCATTCCATGATGGAGGGATATGCACCATTTTAACCTAGGCTGTTACAACATGTGAGGGATATTAGTAGTAAGACACATGAAGGTATATGGCTGTACATTTTCATACATTTCACTATGGGAACATTGGTGGACTAGTGCTTACTGTCTTACAGACAGTTCTGTTTGTCAGTGTGATAGTGCTGTTTTAAGTTAAGCATTGTTATGTCACAGATACATTTTCATTGTGACAACTTAATTCTTTTCCCCCTAGGGGTTGAGTACAGATTGCAACTGGAGGCTGCTGAACTACATCTGTAATTAATTAGTGTTGATTGATTTTTATCTTCCAGGCCAGTGTTTGTTTACTGTTGTACTACTTGAAGGCCTTGGCCTGGACAGCAACATATGTTATGCTTTCAGATTACTGTATCAAATGTTTTGTTTGAGAGTTACATTACTCAGTTATTATGTATTTCAAACACCTAGCTGCTATATGAAATGGCATATACAATTGAAATAGTACACAAATAAAGATTTCTAAGTATGCAAACTTGTGTGTGGTGTCATATCCTTTGACTTGTCTGTGGGTATATGTTTCATGCAATAATTGTCTTTTGTATGAAAGTATCAAACACTGGCCATTTTAAAAGGTGGCAACTGTAGGAATACTGTCTGTTTGGGTCTATATCACTTCCTCAAAATGGCAGAAGTTCGAACACCACATGTTCGAACTTCTAACCTTGAAGTCAAAACTATCGAAGGCTTAGAACAGTGATTTGTTTTCACAGGGAAAAAAATCACTCTTATAAGAAACACACACACAACACAAGCACACCAAAAAAACAGCAATCCACACACATACACTTAAAATCCTACATCTAACCCTACACTAAACTGTACATACACTACTATCTATCCACTTACTTTAACCCAAACCCTAACCCTAAGGTTCATCACTATCACACACACACCTAACCCGCGCCCTAACCCTAACTCACCTATCCCGCCCTATGCCTAAAGTCTGTCACTATCTCACACCCACCTCACCTGCTTCCTAATCCTAACTCATCTAACCCACTCCCTAACCCTAACATCCACACAATCTTACACTTACATGAACCCGACCCGTAACTTTCCACCACAGTGCTGAAAATCGCGAAGCCACAGAAACAGCTCACCAAATTCTTTCCCTGGGAAAGAATTTGGTGTTCCGCGACTTCGCAATAATCAGTTTTTGAACTTCACAGTTCGAACACATGGTGTTCAAACTCCTGAAGTTTCGACAAACTGGATGATATGTTTGAGAAAACATCAGATTTGTTTACATTTGAATTGGCTTAGTGGGAAATCACGTTGGCTATTATGTACAGTCCTGGGTTTGAGACTTGCAAGGGCTGCTTATTTTGTTGCTGGGCAAAACAGGGGCTGATGGAGACAGAGTGATTAAGGCACTTTAAAGCAGTTGTAAGTGGGTTTGCGTGGGTTTGCGCATAGCTAAGCAATGCTTGTGTGAGCTTAGCTTTGCTTACTCCAGCTTATGGCCACTTAAACCTGCACTAATTTCAAATAAAGAAAAGAAAAAAGGGAGATAGGAAAGTGGTGAAATTGAGGCAAGCAGGTGGAAAAACAGGAGAAACAAGGAGGGATGTGCAGGACAGGAGTAGGAAAGGACCATAGCTCAGTATTCATTTGGCAGCAGCAGCTGCTTTCAATGTGGGCAATTTAGAATTCTGAGCCTAACACCCTACAGGGAGGTGTGTGGGCATCATACAATATAGATGATTGGTAGGGTTAGATTGTGTAATGGGTGCATGTCTCTGAGCGGAATGCAGAGCTAAGCATGGGATGTAATTGTTTTGTGGGACAGATGCTCTTTTTTGATGGTGAGAGTGGGATGTTAAGGAAGGATTATTGGTAAGTGTGGTGAGGGATCTTTGGTAGGAGAGGTTGCGTTTGCAGACAGACAAGACAGACAAGACAGCAGACGGGTAGTGTATGACACATGAGGGGGTAAAACTTTGAAGCAGAGGGTGGTTTGGAATCTAAGGCCCATGAGCCCCCCAGATGGTAGTAGTGGCACTGATGTCCCCACCCAATGGCAGTCACCACTACTCCTTCACGGCCCCAAAGGTGGCTATGCTGGTGGCTGGGCCGCCTTCCCCTCTAGCTGCAACAGCCTGCCCTCCACCTGGCACAGGCGGTCATCTAACTCCATCTGGAGGACACTACGCACCATGCCACAGACCTCATCTCAGGTGTCAACATCCACACCGCACCCACTTGTAGGCGGGGTGAGCCCCATCCCCTGCAGTGGTTCCACCCAAGGGTGGTGCAGGACCAGCAGATGAGGGAGGTCTGGGTTGGGTCCCAGATGTGCTGGGATTTGTGCCTCAGCCAGGTGGGGTGGGAGAGGCGGACCCACTATGATCTGCCTTCCCATATGTGCCATGGTGTGGAAATTAGCAATGAATATTGGTTAGTCATGCACAACACATTACAACATTAGACAAAATTGCATGCATGGATATTCCCATTTAACCAAAACAGTGCAATTATAACAGTGTCATAGCAAACAAAACTCATGCATATATGGAATGGCATTCAGGGTTGTAACAGTATGCCAGTTAGTGGTATGTCAGGCAGGCAATAAGATGATTATTCAACAGGGAATATTAGTATGCACACAGTTTAAACAATGATAAACCAAATGGAACAATCATCCCAATAGTAGAGGTTTGTTTAGGAACTTACCCATGTTGGTTTCACTGTGATGGTTGGATCAGTCGAGTGGTGGGGGAAGGGAACAGATTCAATTGACAACTGCTATCAAGTATATTTGTCAATACAGTACTATTCACTACTCTACATTCTGACCATACTTACACTCTACCTTGGCCATAGGGCTGCTACAGCACACCAACAACTGTAGATATCAACAGAGCAATTGTACCTATATTTTAGTTATACACATCAGACCTGTTTCTATACCAATTTCTTTACCTGTGGGCCTGTGCAGATGAACTTTGTGCACATTACATTGCTGTTTCTACACATATTTCATATTCACATATTAGTTGCAGGCCCTGGAGTGTGTACTGTGCCTTTTACATACATCTACTGTGATATTCTCTGTGTCCAGGTTTCTTGGCAACTGGGAAAACTCTCCGTGGCAGCATTTCACTTGAGGGGCTTGTCTGGACCAGAATGAAGAGTGCGGATGTCTAGCTTGCATCTATTTGTAGGACTGGGGCTTATCAACACAGCAATTGTACATGTTTCATACTTTTACACATCATACTAGTATTTCTATTCAGATTTCTTTACCTGTGTGCCCTGTATGGAAAATGTATGTGTTGCAGTAGATTATTTTTTCTTGTCAGATTTCAGTTTACAACTGTAGAACCAGACTGAGATGTTACCAGTGGTCCCTGGATTTGAACCGTGGTGTGTGTGAAAATTTGAACTACAGGCCTAGTCCTTATCAGACTGAGGTACTGAGGCGGTGTTGTGTGTTGCTTCAGACATTTGTATCTAGTACATATTTTTGTGCACAGTACTTTATTATAACATGTTGCATTATTTGTTTCCCATTTTCAGTACAAATTATGCATACACAACGGACATTGGTGTCACTGTTTCTGAAACATGTGCACATTAGCTGGATTTCACATTTGACTGTTTTACAACTACATGCTGCAATTTAGATTCCTGAGTACACAGTGTAGGTTTTAAGTTTGCACCTGTTAACCTTATACATTTCTCATTACATTCAAAGCTACATACGGATTAAATTGAAAGGTTAACACAGGACAATGCTGGAAGACAAACAAGTAAAACACACTCTGATGGGAATATGTACTGTTGCTTTTTTTCCAGTTATTTTACATGCCCATTCTAAAGTATGCAGACAAGCAGTGCTAAATCAGTTCACCTCAGTTAATGCATTCTGCAGGACATACACATTTCTATTTATCAGGTACAAGTGAGATGACACACACCAGTGTTTGGTATCACCTTTATTAGTTTTGACATACATATCTGTGTACAACTCAGAAATCCACAATTACTATTCCTACATGATCTGTTACAGTAGCCCTGACATGACACTTTCTTGGCAGGCTTACTCAGACACACTCATACATATTCTAATGTTTCTCTCCTGCATATTGTACCTTGTTTGCTACTGACATCTGTATTACTAAGCAGCTGGGAATACTTTATTGTAACACTTACAGCCTGACACAGGCATTTATTCCTGACTTTTACAGAACGATTATATATACAGGCAGTACTAACATTACTATAATTTTGATTTCTTACTGCTAATAGTAGGGGGTATTCTGTACTCACTATACTGCTGACACAGCCTGGCCAGTCATGGGGCATGAGCCTGCACATTCTGGGACCTCTCCACAGCAGCTGTATGGGGAGACATCACCCATTAATCACACCTGCATTCACAAGTTGAACTTTTTCCATACTTAGCTGGAGATACATAAGACTGCATACTTACAGACAGGTGGGACATCCTGCGCTCGGGCATCTTGGATTCACTGGTCCAGGAGTGCACCCCTCCTCTTCATCAGGTTATTATGGTGATGATGTACCTGCTCACCAGTCTGGGGTATGCCAGTGGTACTGGTGAGATCATGTGTAAGCTGGCCCCAGGCCTCCACTTTGTACTGCTAGCCCTGGTACTAGCCCTGTAGAAGCCTGCCATCATGCTTTTAACTAGGAGCCCAACCATGACTCTGGACTCCTGGATGCCCCAACGTTGCGCTTGGAAGCACACACCTTCACCAACTCCAGACATTTTGGTCCTGCTGTGTGCAATCCCAAATGGTTATGGCTGTATTCCTGCCTGTGCGGTTTAAATAGGGGAGTTTTCTCACACTTTTTCTTGAATAGCCAGTTTTAATATGCAGCACTATGTTTAGCTCCACACAAATCTGCATAGCAAAGCTTACACCAGCTAAGCAGAGCTGAAAGCAGATAAGCAATGCTTACACTAGCAAAGCATTGCGTAAATCTATTTTTTCATTAAATTTATAAATTATTTTATACATTTATATTTTACATATTCCCACCCTACTGTGCTATATGTGAGCCATATGATTAACATCTACCATTCAAATTCCTTAAAAGTTTATTAAATAATTTGCCAGAGGGTGGATTTGAACTAAGCATGTTCTACTTGCTATACTATGGCAGTACCACTATGCTACAGCACCTTGATGAAGTTTTTTATCACAGTAGCACTTGTCTATCATTTTCAGGATTTCAGCTAGGGTAAGCATAGCAGTGTGCTGAGCAAACAAGCTGAGCAGAGCTTAAACTTCAGATTTATTTCATGAAAAAAAAATTAAATTTTTTTATTTTGTATTCCTTTCCTCTTGTACTACTGCTTCCATGCATGTAGGGCAAGAGTGCATACATTTGGTGATGTGCACTTGAAGGCTGCTGCCTTCTAGGTGCTTGTGTTCCTTATTTTTTCAGTGTCCATGGACACTGAAATGTTAGCTATTTACATTTCAGTCTCTGTGGACACTTGTTAACTATATAATATTAGAGCCAGGCCCTAGTACTACATAGTGTGACACTCATCTGTGTCAGAAAGTGCCATACGTTACTTTCAGAGTGAAGGGGCTGTGTTTCAGGAGCAGGTACTGCTGACACACATCCCCTATGCTTGCTCCTGGTTTGTGTCCATTTACTTTAGATAGCAGCATGCCTTCATGCATATGCAAGGCATGCTGCTATCCTAAATGAACATTAACCACTCCATGCAAGAATAGCCTTATTCTTGTATGGAGCTTCATGAATCCAGGGGATAGTATCTAATAAAAAAAGTATCCAAAAGCAGGGATAACTGTTGTTCTTAACTACAATTAATTTAAATATTTAATAGAACAGCAACTTTGGTGGTGTCAACATACATTTTCCAGTACACATATATCTGGCATTAATGGTTGTATGAAATACTTTGCCATTTAACTCAACAATTTGCCAAGGGACAAGGCAGAAATATGGGTCAAAGTCATAGATGTTCTTTAAAAATGTAAACACTCATGTAAAATGCTTAATGGAAAGCAAATCCCACAGGTATAAAACTAAAATGAACTCTGGGGAAGTATACAGCTGCAGGGGAAGATAATACATGAAATAAATGTATTAGACATGGTTTCATGAGTGCTGTAGACTTTTAAGTACAAATGGACATCATACAGTTGCTCAATAAATTGTCTGTGATACAGTTATTTCGTGTATGCTTTTAAAATGTTGACACCGCTGTCCTATACTTCTCCAGATGCATAATATAAACTGCAGTCTATACAGACTGATACTTAAAAAGAACTGCTCGCAGCACAGTTAATGAAGCTTATGAATCTACGCATTCTACCTGGGTTATTAGACTAGTCTAAATGCTCTTTTGAGTTTCATCCTAATCTAGTCAACACAACACTGTTCGGATCACATACACACTTGCTATAATAAGATAACTGCTATTGGAATGTCTGCTCAACCCTCCTTCAAAAAGAAAAAAAATATCAGTACCATCCAGAACCACTCACAAACACCTTTACAAGTTACAAAAAAAAACATTCATCACAAAAACGGCAACAGTTACTTAAAAAAAAAGAAGAGAAAAATCAATCTTTCATTTGCAAGGTCTACAACAATCCTGTTAAGGCATTCGTTCCTTTAGCAAACAGAGACATCCTGCAAAATATCAATAAAAAGTAAGTTCCTGCTCTTTGACGAGAGGGTTTTTTATGTAGATAGAAAGACAGGATGAAGAGAAGGACTGCAGGCAAATACTAAAAGATGGTGTGTATAATTTTACAGAGGGCATTTCCTGAGGAAAAACAGAAGAGGAGGGTATGTTGTACTGTAAAATACTGTCAGAATGATTGGCAACTTGTCAGAGAGTCAAGCAAGTGTGAGAGTAAAGTTATAAGAAAGATGGCTAGCTGTACTACATAAATCACCAAAAATGATGAAATAAATGCTTTGCCTTGCCTTAATGACTATTTTACTAGAGGGATCGACAGACAGGGGGAAAAAAAGAGAACAGAGAGAAAAAATATAGCGTGTCATCCCATAGTTGTCATTTTAAGTCCATATCGGAAACACAATCCATGCTATGACCATCAAAACACACACACACACACACACACACACACACACACACACACACACACACACACAAAGTATATAGTGCTACCTGCTCCCACATATTAAAATCAGCAAAGAACACAGGAATGCCAGCTATTACACGTGTTTAATAGTCTGACATACAATACACAACACACCTTTTAGCTGCTCTTGGTTTACTCTTATTTCTGCCTATCTGATATAAAATTGATACTTTTAGAAAGTTACTGAAACATTAAGTTAGTCAGTTAATAAAAAACACCAGCATTTCATACTACTTATTCAGAACCTTTAAGTT
This sequence comes from Protopterus annectens, assembly GCF_019279795.1. NCBI lineage: Eukaryota > Metazoa > Chordata > Ceratodontiformes > Protopteridae > Protopterus > Protopterus annectens. Next base: position 167,310,955 of record NC_056744.1, on the reverse strand, counting down.
ATTATAATGTAGGCATTATTTTACAGTTACTTGGCTGTTACTTTGCATATTTATTATTTTATGTAATCTCTTTCAAGTAACAAACCTAGGAGACACAGATTTAATGATGTTATTGTAATAGGTGAATGAGCAGTCCTACTGTATCCCATCAAATGAGGTACACTCAGCCAGTGCTCTAACTGCTATGTGTATCTCAGTTTTTATGGAATAATTATATTTATAGAGCTTTTACCCAACGAATTCTCCATCCAATAAACTATCACCAAGCATGCCTTTGCAGAACTACAATTGAATATACAGTTGGAGGAGCTGTTGAGGATTGCTAAAGAGATCACCTGACTGCAACCTCCAACTGAATCTGCAATGCACATGCACATCTGATGTCAAGAGTAATAGAAAAATTAGTAAACTGAAACAGATGCACTGTTTTGGTGGCACAAGATTTCTTCTGTTCTGAACAGTGCTTTTCTTTTTTCTATAAGTCACATGAACAACAGCTTTGGGGGGATGCCACTGCTCCCAGGCCTAAATCTGCCACTGTTTATTATACTGCAAGCATAACAAACCACAACCATTCATGTCTTGGAGAGCTTTATTATTAAAAATTAAAAAGTTCACATGCAAACAGTGGATTTTTTTAGGAATTTTTGGAGGGGGAACAATTTGATCTTTCGTTAGTATGGGTAATAATGTCCAAAACCCCTAGCCTGGAAATCATGACATGTACTAAATAGAAATGCAGAATTTGCACAGCAGCAGCAACTGAATAGCACAAACTAGCACTTCCACTAGACAACTCACCTCTACTCTCTGGAAATGGACTCTGTTACAGCTTTACTCCTGATTTTCTCTACACTGCCCACTTGTCAGCTCATGGCAGTACATCTACTATACCAGATTCACAAACCAGCACACAGAAATAAATGTTCTGTCGAAATAAATTGCAGGATCCAGTAGCAACTACGTAAAATCATCAGAAATCAAAAGAGAATTGTTACTGCTGAACCCTCCATTTATATGGACAGATCAAATAAAACTTAAATTGGGGGGGGGGTTGTAGGTTTTATGCAAGTGATGGCTTGAAATGGAATAATCCAATTGGCTGCCAACACTTGCAATGCGTGGAGAATTGCCTTACTGCAGTTACTTATATTTACAGCCGATTTTCTCCGAAAAGTCAAATCTAAAGATCAGGTAACTCCACATTGAAAATTAAGTACTTTTTCAACTTGAAAAACCAGAAACTGGACAACAAAGGGCAGATCTAATAGCTGGTGGAGAACACAAGTTTATTTTAACGCAATAGAAATGAAACACACGTTTTCGTCCAAGTAACTCTCAGACTTCCTCAGAAATAAAAAAAATTGAACCCAAGTTGATTTATACATACATCAATTAGATAAATTATGAATCAATCAAGGATTTAAAGAAACATACCTTAAAATACAAAGCAATAATAAAACCTGTACTGAAAAATGAAAACAGTATATTGAATTGGTACAAAATAACATTATCAAATGAAAAACAATATTTCATATGTGTTAAAAATGAAACATGTCACAAATGATAAAATAAATTAAACATAACAATCTTGTAAAAACACATAAAAATATTTATACTAGATGAATAAAATATTTATAAAAGAGACATCAATAGGAGGTAAAAATAAATTCATAATTTAGCTGCCCTTAATTTGAGTAAAGGTACAAGAGAAATGTGTTCATTAAGACCTGGGGCTTTGTCAGCTTCTAAAAATAACTGCCAATAGGTCTCTCTGTATTCTAATTTGTGTTCCCAGGGCCCACCTCTGAGTTCCTTGGATACAGTTTCTAACACAAAGAAGGAAAACTTGGCGTTGCTACATGAGAGGGTATACTTGTGCAGTGCATTGTTGACATTGCACTTGATATCATATGCTCGTAAATTCTATGTTTGAGCTGTCTCTCAGTTTTGCCAACATAGAAACTGTCACAACCCCCACAGGCAACCAAATAGACCAGGCCCTGGGAATTACAATTGGTGTAAGTTTTGGCAGTTAATATTTTAGCTCTACTTGCTAATGAGACCTGTTCTTTATTGTTAATAAAGGAACATTGATTGCAGGCCCCACATTTGTAGGTACCTTTCTTTCTGTGAGCAAAAACATCCTCATGTTTAATCGACTCTAGTACATTTTTAATATTTTGCACCTTCCTGAACACTACCTTAATAGATTTACTTTTTAAATTAGGTAAATCAGTAAAACTTGAAAATTTGTCCTACTCTTTTAATACTGTATTCTTGATGTGGTGGGCATTAGAACTAAAATTAGTTACAAATGCCCTACTATAACCAGCCTCATTAGAACTGAGACAACCATGTTGATTAAAAAAGTCAGTACCCATAAATAGGATGAGCCTGTAGATAGTGTCTCTACCATGTGTGACTTCTGCCCTGATTGAATCTATTAGCTCACCAGGGTAATGTCGTTCATGAAACATCTGTTGTAACACATTACATTCATAAAAATAATCAGAATCATCAAAGGTAATGCGACAAATGCACACAAACTGACCCTAGATGATGCCTTTTTTCTGATAAAAAGGATGTATACTATCAACACTGATATATGTATTAGAAAAGGAAGGTTTTCTGAAAATTACAGATTTAAAACCTAAATCAGTTTTCTGTAATGTAACATCTAAATAATGAATAATAGATGGATCAACATGGTAGGTAAACTTAAAGAAGTCAGTACTTTAATTGAGTTAAGAAATAAAATCCTTCAAAAGATTTTCACCCCCAAGCCAAAAAATACAAATATCGTCCAGGAACCTGGAGTAAAAATTCCAATGTTGGGAAAAAGCACAGTGGTGCACAAATTTGTGTTCCCACAGAGATACAATAATATCTGCAAAGGCAGGGGCACAATTGGCTCCCATGGCAACTCCTAATTCTTGATGGTAAAATTATCCCTCGAAAAATAAAAAGTTATTCTTCAAGACCAGCTCTGCCAATTCATTACATAGAAAAATATCATTATCAGTAACTCCTGGTCTACTTCTTAGTGCTTCCTCAAGCCAAATCAATGATGTGATTGATTTGTTTTCAGTTATTTCCCATGATCTTGATTTGGCTTGATTTGGCTTGAGGAAGCACTAAGAAGTAGACCAGGGGTTACCGACAATGATATTTTTCTATGTAATGAATTGGCAGAGCTGGTCTTGAAGAATAACTTTTTTATTTTTTGAGGGAGAATTTTGCCATCAAGAATCAGGAGTTGCCATGGAGACAGTTGTGCCCCAACCTTTGCAGATATTATTGTATCTGTGTGGGAACACAAATTTGTGCACCACTGTGCTTTCTCCCAACATTGGAATTTTTTTTTTTCAATAATCATTTTTTATTATTTTTCACAACCATATTACAAATTCACACATTATATACAATATATACAAAATGCTTCCATTGGTTAATTTCACATATATATCAACCTCATGTATTGATCAAAGGTACAGCACTAACAATCAAAAGGAAAATAATAAAAAAAAAAATTCAACATTAACAAATCCAAGCCAACAATCTGTCTTTTCTGTACATTTTCTATCTAATCTAAGGTTGATTTAGACTATATTCTGGTTCCCGAGAAAAAGTGGATAGTAATCTCTTAAGCCAAAATAATATTAAAAATTTGCTCCCAGATTTTTATGTTGTTGATATTTTCTTGTGATCACTAATTAACAGTTTATGCGCTAAGATGTGTTTTATTGCCAACAATCTGAAATTTTCCCACGATGTCTGGGCTGGGTTCAACCAATTTGTGGCTATATATAATTTCATTAATAGGCAAATATTCATAATTACAATCGTTTTGATTTATTTAGATTCTCCGGGGAATATGAAGAATCATAAACTCCCAAGAGAGTGTTGAATTTTGGTAACCCATTTTTGTAACTGCAATTTTAATGAATTCCACAATTTATAAATGCACTTACAACTCCAGAACATGTGAAGCAAATCTGCTGTCTGATCAAAGCAATGTGGGCATATGGGTGAATTCTTCGCATCAAATTTGTGCAAAGTGAGGCAGTATAGTATGCATTGTTAAATATCATCAGCTGCGTAAATACCAATTTCTGAAGGGATACGGACTTTAATGTTAATTTAAATGCCTCCAATATATTATTGTCGTCTGGAAATATCAATTTCTCTCTCCAGTAACTCAATAAAAGAATATAATTATTATACTTCCTCTCTTTTATCAATTTATATGCTGCGGTTATATATTTTCTATCCTGCAACAGCGCTTCCCATAGATTAGAAATGATTAAATCTTCCCTTTCATTTCAAAGTTGTTAAAATAGTTTATAACCAAGTCTTTTAGCTGTCTTACTATAATTAAATAGGAAATAGGAGTTATATTTCTTTTAAAATATCCTGTACTGGTACTCCTAGAAAAGGATATAAATCGAGTACAGTTAACTCCATGATTAAAGGGAATTTCTTTAGATCAATCAATTGACCACCAATTGTTAAATTTGGGTTCCTATGAAACGGTTGGAAAACCATCATATATTTTAGTAAATTTAAGGAAGTGAAAAGAGTTTGAATTGCCGTTACATAACTTTTGATGTGCTCCATTAGCTTATATTTACTCATTGTCCAATTATTTAAAAAGGGTAATGCTTTAGCGTTGACTCCCACTTCATTTATATGCTTGTACGTTAAGAGCACCCATTTGGGTGTCCATTTTCTACTATCACTATCGAAGTAAGACGTCTTTAAAATCCTATTGGCCTGAATCACTAAATAGTACATTTCGAACTCCGGTAATTCCAGCCCCCCCTTATTTTTTGGAGCCATCAATTTTTCATATGAAATTCTCGTCTTCCTAGGTTCCCAAAGAAATCTTCCCAATCTTATATGAAGCTGTTTAAAGAATGTTTTGGTAATTCTGAGTTGTGCAGCTCTAAAAATATATAACAGTCTAGGAAGAACATTCATTCTTATGATAGCTGCTCTTGCCATCATCGGTAACTTCAGCCTACTCCATCTTTCAAGATCCAATGTTATTTGATCTGTAGTTGACTTTACATTGTTAATAAAAAAATCTCTATTTTCAGTTGAGAAGACAATTCCCAGATATTTTATCTTTTCTTCAGTCAATACTTGTCCTATTAATGGTAGCATTGAAAAAGGTATAGGTGTCTTTAATGGGAATATTTTAGATTTTTTAAAATTTAGCTTGTAATTGGAAATTCTCTCAAAGATTTCTATTGCAGCTAATATTTTTTTCAGTATCGGAAACAGGTGTGGTACAATATATGTTTAAATCATCTGCATAGGCAGCCATCCTAACCTTTATTCCATACAGTACAGGAGAATTATAAAAAACATTTTGCTTAAGGTGTAAAAATAAAGGCTCCAAGTAAAGATTAAATAAGATGGGAGATAATGGGCAGCCTTGTCGGGTACCATTTATGATTTTATCCTATTCGAGCATTCGTGATTTATAAATAAATTTGTGTATGCATTTCTATATAGTATCCTTAACATTGAGATAAACTCCTGTGGTATATTAAAATAAGGTAATGTATCAAATAAATAATCCAAATTAACCCTATCAAATGCTTTCTGAGCATCAATAATTAGGGCATATAAATTCAGGTTTTTATATTTTGCATAAGAGATTAAGGTATGGAGCGTTAAGGTATTATCCGTGCTCTGCCTCCCATCCATAAACCCCGCCTGTTCCTCTGATATTATTGGGTTTATTACCTTTTTCAGCCTACTCGCCAGAATGGATGTCATGATTTTCATGTCCATATTCAAAAGTGATATAGGCCTGTAATTATCAGGATTTTTGGAATCACCTTTCTCTTTTAATATCAGAACTGTCCTTGAGGCATTAAAATAAGGATCATTAATTCTATTTAGAGTGATATAATTAAAAGTCTGTGACAATACACTGCTCAAAATCTCACTAAAAGATTTGTAGAATTGCGAGGTCAAACCATCTGGGCCTGGGGCTTTGTGAGGCTTCAGTTTCTTGATTGTTTCGGACACCTCCTCAACTGTAATCGGTTTGATTAAATCTCTATGAAATTCCTTGTCAATATTAGGGAAAGTGATTCTCTGTAAAAAAATCTTTTCTGTCTTTATCTTGCAAGAGTCTGCTTCTCACCATAAATCTGATTAAAATTTTTTCAAAGGTCTTCATGATATCCGCCTTGTCAGTATATGTAGTATTGTTATAGTGTATTTCAGTAATTAATCGTGTTGATTTCATCTGGTTAATAATACGAGCTAATGCTTTCGAGGGGGTTTGAATATGATTTGCATATTTAACTAAATTTCTTTGTTCATAAAGTGACAAATTTCTATTATGAAGTAAAAATAGTTCTTTTTGACATCTTAATAGCTCAGTTTCTGTCTGTTCATTATAGTTCCTCATCAAATCTTGGTCAACTAATTGAATTTTAGTTTCTAAATCCAATTGAGTCTTCTTTTGTAATTTTTTATAATATGTAGCTTTTTGTATAAATAGTCCTCTTAGCTGCGTTTTAGTTGTAGCCCATTCTATATCTATTGGGTGTCTATTTTGGGAAATATTATTTAATGACTGTTTAAGTATCTCCTTGACTTCCATTAATATATCTTCCTTGATTAGTAAATATGGGTTCAAGGACCAGTTATACCCTCGAAGCCTCTTCGTATCCATATTACTACTGTTTAAGGTTAAAGTTATCTTTGAATGGTCTGAGAGTTGTCTGACTTGATTAGAAACACTAGGGTCGGCTGAGATCAACACCTCTGAAATTAAGAAAAAGTCAATTCTCGACCACATTTTATGGCAGGTTGAATAATAAGTAAAATTCTCTGCTTTCCCTTGTGAGTGTATGTGTTTAAAAGGGTCATAGAGTTTGAAATCCATTTTCAATTCTTTCAATGCTACCATTGCCTGTTTATTGAACGCTGAAGAAGCACCCAACTTGTCTAATTTAGGATCTTGATAAGAGTTCCAGTCACCTCCCAACACTATATAGCAATTATTGTATGACTGTAAAATGGAATAGATTGAAGCTATGAAATGATGCTGATTAATATTAGGGGCATATACACATATTAGTACTATAGGTTTATCATAACATTTGGATGTGAGAAGGACCAAACACCATCTACCCTCCTGATCCATTTTCACATCCCTAATATCTCCCTGAAAGTGATTCTTAACTAAAATTGCCACCCCTGCACTATTTGTTGTTCCTTCCGCCGTCACAATCTTCCTAACCCATTTCTTATCCTTCACTGACTCCCACTGATCATTAGTCATATCGTTTCTTGTAATAAAATACAACATGCTGATGATTTGAGAAACAAATGAAAAACAGCTTTCTTTTTCATGTTCTGGAGTCTTGACATTCCAAGATTCTATTATCCACATTTAACGTTCATTAGAAATATAACTCGATATCTAATCTCTTTGAGCAACCTTAGAATAACATAAGTTGGCGTATCATCAATTGTATGGAAGCAAAACTGCCATCCTATCCCTACCCAGTGCCTACCCACTATTCCTCTGGACCAGGATGAACATAGGTTTTTTACATTACTGGAAACCATCTGAGTAACTAATCTACTAATTCTATTATTTAACAATGAAACCCCATGCAAAAAACCTACAACAACTACTTCTACGTCTACAAAGCCTAATTCTGACATTCCCTACTAAACACTACTTATGGGTAACTACAGCTCTGTACATATTTATGGATATACAAATAAACTAATTGTACCCTGAGATTCTAATGTACTTCAATTCACTTCAGCTTTATATTCAGCAATAGCAAATAACATTCTAATTTGTTGTTCTATACAGTATTAAATATTAGTTGACATAGAAAGCAGACAGTTATTTAACATTTCCCAACATCCTGTATCTACTGAATAAAATGATCTAACTACTTTAATCTGCTTTGTTCTTCCCCTACAACTTACCTACTAACATATTAATATTGAAAACCAATGCAGTTCAAAATAAAACTATAATGACACTTTCATTTGTAATAACCATATGTGAATAAGAGAGGAATCAAGGGGTTAAAATAAAAAAAAAAAAGCATGAAGGAGCACAGCAAAAGGAGAAGAAATAAGAAAAAATGCCTTAAATTACACATAAAAAAATAACTTCTTTTATGTTCTTTTATTATTATATGGACATTGTTTAAATCTGATCAACTAACCATTTTTACATCATTTATCAGTTAGAAATAATACCACCTATCTACAGGAATAAAGGAAAGGAGTAAAGAGAAGAGATATAGGAAAAAAAAGAGAAAACAAATATAAAAAAAACTACAGTACCTTATTCTGCCACTACACATAACCATCTCCTTTTTTAATACACAATGCATTTCCACAGTGTTTACCTGCATCACTTTGACTTCACACACTATCTTACAGTCCTTTTCCTGCAAAATAAGTCCAAACAGGTTTCTTTTTACTTCGCCAGCAGTTCCTCTTTCTTCTCAGCTATTTAAACTGTAAAGGCAGTTCAATCAACTGGAACTACGAGATAAGAAGATAAGAAAATAAAATTCCAGGCCTGCTACAAGAAACAGAACAAAGGATTTTAAAGCCTCAGATTGTCATAAATTAAACATCCCATTCTCCATGGTGCTGCAGAAAGCCAAAATGGACTGTTCACATTTCTGAAGATGGGAGAGCCTTAAAAATCTTCAAAAAAGTAGGTCTTGCTTCTTTCCTTGTGCTTACAGAGTATTTAATGCCATCCACAGTAAAAATTAGGTTATTAGGATATTTCATTTGAAATCTGATATTTTTGTCAATCAGAAACTTACAATATGGAGCCAGCATTTGTCTAGATTGCCTTATTTGTGTTGGTAAATCCTGTGCTTAGAAATTTTATTATTTTGCCACATTATAGATCCACCAGATTTTTTAATAGTTAACAGTACTTTGCTCACATCTTGGTAGTTCAATATTTTAACATAAACAGGTATGGGTATATTTGAAGCTTGAGATTCTCTGTATGCTCTATGCGCCCTTTCTATGACCATCTGCTTAACAACCTCAGAGTCCTTGAGCAGTATTTTGAATATTTGTGTAATAGAAGTGATCAGGTCATTATATTGAATAGATTCTGGGATCCCTCTAATGATTATATTGTTACGTCTGGATCTTGCTTCCAAGTCCAGAATTTTATTTTGCATCATTTGAATGTCAGTTCCATGTGTCTCTGTTCTTTTAGTGAGCATTAATATATTGTCTTCATTGGTAGCAATTCTAGTTTCTGCTTTCTCCATTCTTTCGAGAATCCGATTACATGTGTCACTAAATGAAAGTGTTTGAGATGTTAGCTCTTTTAACGCATCCTGTATAGGTAGCAATGCTGATTTGATTTCTTCCATTGTGACCTGTTGATCAGATTTTGTTGATAGCCCTGTTTTTGCAGTCTCTTGCTGTTTGATAGTTTTCTGTCTCCTGATTAAAGATTCTTTCTCCGGTGATTGCAAAGCTGACAGCTTGGTTTTGGAAGTTGTAGTTTCCATATTTTTGTCCTCCTTTGACATTTCGAAATTCTGCACGAAGATTTATTTCCCAAAGAAAAGTTACAAAAGTGAGATCAATCAGTCCTTTGTTTGGTGCTCTGTTCAGAGTCAACCTGACAATCAGATCCAATCCTGCTATTACCAAGTATTTTTTTTCGATTTTTCTTTCTCAGAACCAAAAGTGACTTCTGGTCAATTAGTAATAACTGCCAATTAGTTTGTTTACTCTAAGTATAACTCCACAGGGCTGATTTTTTTCTCAGGTATTTGAAGAGCTGAAGTACTGCAGTGCTTATAGAACGGCAGCCATCTTTGTTCCTCCCAACATTGGAATTTTTACTCCAGGTTCCTGGATATTTGTATTTTTTGGCTTGGGGGTGAAAATCTTTTGAAGGATTTTATTTCTTATCTCAAGTCAAAGCACTGACTACTTTAAGTTTACCTACCATGTTGATCCATCTATTATTCATTATTTAGATGTTACATTACAGAAAACTGATTTAGGTTTTAAATCTGTAATTTTCAGTAAACCTACCTTTTCTAATACATATATCAAGTTTTGATAGTATACATCCTTTTAATCAGAAAAAAGGCATCCTCAAGGGTCAGTTTGTACACATTTGATGCATGACTTCTGATGATTCTGATTATTTTTATGAATGTAATTTGTTACAACAGATGTTTCATGAGCAACATTACCCTGGTGAGCTAATAGATTCAATCACGGCAGAAGTCACACATGGTAGAGACACTATCTACAGGCCCAACCTAGGTATGGGTACTGACTTCTTTAACCAACATGGTTGTATCAGTTCTAATGAGGCTGGTTATAGTAGGGCATTTGTAACTAATTTTAGTTCTAATGCTCACCACATCAAGAATACAGCATTAAAAGAGTGGGATACATTTTCAAGTTTTACTGATTTACCTAATTTAAAAGGTAAATCTATTAAGGTAGTGTTCAGGAAGGGGCGAAATATTAAACATTTACTAGAGTCGGTTAAACATGAGGATGTTTTTGCTCGCAGAAAGAAAGGTACCTACAAATGTGGGGCCTGCAATCAATGTTCCTTTATTAACAATAAAAAACAAGTCTCATTAGCAAGTAGAGCTAAAATATTAGCTGCCAAAACTTACACCAATTGTAATTCCCAGGGCCTGGTCTATTTGGTTACCTGTGGGGGTTGTGACAGTTTTACATTGGCAAAACTGAGAGACAGCTCAAACGTACAATTTACAAGCATATGAATGATATCAACATGTGCAATGTCAACAATGCACTGTACAAGCATACCCTCTCATGTAGCAATGCCAAGTTTTCCTTCTTTGTGTTAGAAACTGTATCCAAGTAACTCAGAGGTGGATCCTGGGAACACAAATTAGAATACAGTGAGACCTATTGGCAGTTATTTTTAAAAGCTAACAAAGCTCTGTTTCTTATTGAACACATTTCTCTTGTAACTTTACTCAAATTAAGGGCAGCTAAATTATGAATTTATTTTTATCTCCTATTGATGTCTCTTTTATAAATATTTTATTCATCTAGTATAAATATTTTTATGTGTTTTTACAAGATTGTTATGTTTAATTTATTTTATCATTTGTGACATGTTTCATTTTTAACACATATGAAATATTGTTTTTCATTTGATAATGTTATTTTGTACCAATTCAATATACTGTTTTCATTTTTCAGTACAGGGTTTATTTTTGCTTTGTATTTAAGGTATGTTTCTTTAAATCCTTGATTGAGTCATAATTTATCTAATTGATGTATGTATAAATCAACTTGGGTTCAATGTTTTTTTATTTCTGAGGAAGTCTGAGAGTTACTTGGACGAAAACGTGTGTTTCATTTTTGTTGTGTTAAAATAAACTTGTGTTCTCCACCAGCTAGTAGTTCTGCCCTTCGTTGTCCAGTTTTTGGTTTTTCAGTTTTGTATTCTGGACTGTGACTTTTTACTTGGTTACGTTTTCAACTTATTTCTTAGTGGAGCTACAATATGGCTGTAAAGTTAGATGTGCTTGTGGAAGGCACTCGGCTGTAACTGCATGCAATTTCTACTGTATCACAGTGTGCTAGGATGTAAGCACAGAGGCGTTGTGAGACGGTACTTGGAGTTAATGAGTTAACCTGATCTCATTTTGCAAAACATTGACACTTTTAAAGGCCAGACACAATGATACTCCTCTAGTTGTGCAGTGGCCAGTATAAGACAATCCCCAAAAGACTCAGTGGTTTTCAATGTTTATCAAAAGCACATATAACCTACTATTTAGGGCGATAATGGCAGAACCTCAGAATCTAAAGAATGACTGGGAAAGAACAGATAAGTTCCACACTGCAAATTAACTACAGGCCAGCTTAATAAGTCACTTTTCATAGGACACTAGCTCATGCAGGTTGAGGTTCTTTGGATAACTTTGCTTATGTAAACCTTTTATACCCCAGCATGTCTTTATAGATTATTCCCAAGGAACTATGCACAGAATTTGGAGGTATATATAGATTACTGGGTCTATATATTTTAGAAATGTAAAAATACTTCATAGTTTTATACAAAGATTATATGGACTATGCATCAGGATTTGTTCTGACAAATTTCTTTTAGATTCCTCCATCATATAATAGTGTTATTTGATAGGAAAGATCTGGCACAGAAACACTAGACTTTATTAGACAGCTCATTAATGTTAGGTGAAAAAGATTTAATGAAAATAGAGCAGAGAAGGTGAGTTGATAAACCTAATGAATGCAGTTGTACACTAGAAATTTCATATGATGATAAAAAGTAAACGTGAAAAGGTTAGTTAAGTGGGTTACATGGATAGTGGTATTTGATCTGGCTGTTTGAGTATCCGTACATTGATTATATATGTTTCTGATAACCTTAGACTAACTCAGTATTTATATTTAGCACTAGATTAATGCTCTTTGGAATAGGTTAACTTATAAATTTTATCTTTTTACAGCCTTTAATGAAAAGTGATCATGCATACCTACTGTTTGCTATGCTGCTGTATTTCTTCGACTGAAGTGAATAACTACTTTTCAAGTAGTGGCTTCATTTACGCATTTGCTATAACATGTTTTTACATTTTATTTCTTAATAAAGAGAGTTAAAAAAAGATATATATATATATATATATATATATATATATATATATATATATATATATATATATATATATACACATATATTTACTAAGGCTTCATACAGATAAATATGCAAAGATAATATATGTTCCCGAGTCAGAGTTAACATACTTTTGAGGTACAAAAGGACCACATCTAAAGTAGGTACAAGGAGTGGAAACTCAACTGACAAATCTTTTATTCAATGTTGAAAACACAGATGCTGATCTTACAGAAGATACAGTGGCTAAGTAACAGCAAGAATGTCAAAGGGATATTTACCATAAATGCAAATATATATCAGAAGGTCTGCATGAAGGGTGGCAAGTAGGATAGTGAAAATGAGCAACACAGTTTATAGGATACTACGTCACCCGGGTGAGTTATGAGGAGTCAGATTATTGTGTCATTCCAAGAGCTGAGATGTTCATAGATGGTAAGAAAACTTTCAAAGTGTTTAATGTTTTTGACTATGAGTCTTTCCAGTAAGGGGTTTTATTGATGTTTTTGAAACACTTTTCTTTGATCAAAATCATTTAAAAAGTACAATTTTAACCTTCAGAAAAGTGTGTTTTCCTGATTAATAGATGGGTAGTGAGATCTATAATAAAAATGCTGGGTATCTAAAAAGCAAATAAAAGCATCTCCATAAATTGTAACTCTGCATAAATGTAATAGAAGACAATAAAGCACAGTTAAGCACCATGGATAGTCTTTTTTTTTTGTTTCTCTGC